>NW_017731737.1:1251615-1262643 GCF_001890085.2 Hipposideros armiger | reverse complement strand
AATTACACATGGAATGTTTTAATAACAGATAATAATAATAATAAATATAATAACGTAGCCAGTAATTAGACAGCATTTATGACATGCCAGTTTGACCACTTTAAAATCATTGTCATTTATAATAACCTTAGAAGTTAAGCAGTATGTTATCTCTAATTATTTAGGAAGGCAAAGCACAGGACAGTTATATAAATTGAAAGGGTCAAGTATTTAGGAAGTGGGATTCCAGGGGTTTGAATTTTGTCTCAGTACCATGTAGGCTCTGTACCCACTATCAGTGTTTCTCAAACTTTAGCGAGTACCAGAATCATTTGCAGAGCTTGTTATAGAGATTTCTAATCCAAGAAGCCTGGGACAGCTAAAGAATTTACATGTGAAAGAAGCTCCCAGGCCATGCTCGACACTACTAATCATACACTTTGAGGAGAGTTCCACCCTCCAGTGGCATTACAGGATCCTCTGCTGGGAAGACACTGACCAGTCAGGGATTCCTTTCACTTCTTACCAGGAGCACTACCCACTGTGAGAGTGACAAGACTGTCACTCAATACCTAAAATAAAAAGCACAAAAGTGAATTTCTTGCAAGAGAGCTATGCTGGTCAGGCACAGCCTCTCTGAGCAGAGCAGAGGACTGATCTCATACGTGTTCTGGGGAATGTGGAGTACAGGCATTGGTGAACATTGACAAAGGAAAGTGGGTTGACATCCTCTGTAGATGGTTAGTTAGTGGCTGCTTGCAACAATGGCTTGTTACTTAGTTAGTGGCTACTTGTTATTTGTTATTACATCAATCTTTTCCTAAATTTGTGGAAACTTTTTTGATTGTCAGCATCAAACCTATATTTGTGTGTCAAAAATATACTGCCACCAAATTTAACCATGACCTTCATGCCACAGTCCCCAATTTTTGCAAATATAGTTAAAAACCGGGCCTAAGGGTTCACTTAGCTAATTGTATGACAGTTTTTAATCCATCTGTTCTTAGAGAGTTTCTCATGGATTCATAGTAGCTGCTTAAAGCATGTTTGTTGAAATTGCAAATGTTGTAGAGCCTGCAAACTAGGATTTTTGAAACAAAGTAGGGTTCCTGAGAACTGTGTAGCAGGAATGAAAGAATCAACCATGGGCATACTTAGCAAATGTGATAAGAAGAAGGTTCTTCCAGAAGCTTTTATTCATATATATCTTAATTCTATACCTGGGATGCATAATTCTAAACATTTTATTCTTCCATTCATTACCAACATAATTACCAATGTACTCACACAGGATACTGTGTGTGCATGCATGTGTGGGTTGTGTGTATGTCTACAAATATATGTATATCCATACAAATATGTTTATGTGTGTATATATGTAAAATATACAAAATGATAGAGAACAGTTTATCTTTTTTCTAGCATGTGTTATTTTGCTTTTTTCTTGAATTTTGCCACCAAGAATTATGAATGAATTAGCTCATCACTGAACACTTAAATACTAATTGAAATAGTAACAATGCCTTTGAAATTCTGTGTACCATGGAGCTAAGGTTAATAAATGGCATCAATGATTTGCTCTAGTTTTTCTTTTGGATTTAAATGTGTAATGGCACTTACTTTTAGAAACGTAAGACCGACGTTTAAAGGTGACAAATAAGTTAACTGACAATTTATGTAACTACATGTTTCACCCTAGAACTAATCATTTCCTCTATGAAGTGTAATTTTGCAATTATTTCCTTATTTAGTGCTCTGTGACTGATTAAATGTTTTTATGCTTCTTCTCCAAGGACAACCCTGGAAATAGATATCCAGAGAACAAGATTACTCTAAGTAAAATATTGACTTGTTCATAGCTATTTAGGTAATACCACCATTTCACCCATTCTCAAAAGATAAAGAGCAAAATTTACTGTAATAGGTAGACCATCAATAAGTAATGATTGGGTGCAAGTCCCTATGATTTGTTTAAATCATACTGCTTCTCCGAAGAATTAACAAGGATAGTGAATCAAAATTTTCTGCAGAAATCCTGTGCTTTATTTTCTTCAGGCCACTAGGATTTAAGCGCTATGGCTCTGCGAAAGCAAGGGTTTTGTCTGTGCTGAGAAGAGCCTAGGGGAGTGTCTGGCAAGTAGTAAGAGCTCATATCTTGGTTGAGTTGATAAATGCATTTAGGAGCAGTCTTCTGTGAGAACCTGACACTGACCCGTGAACGCAAAGGCAGGTCCATTTTGTGCAAATCAGCATGAACTTGTGCCGTCAGGTGCTTCTTGAACTTGAATGTGATTTGTAAATAAGCTGGTGCTCTTGTTATAGTATGGTTTCTGATTTAGTAGGTCTGAAGCCAGGTCTGAGATTCTGCATTTCTATCGAGCTCTAGGTGATGCCAGTGTTGCTAGAACGTGAGCCATAATTTGAAATAGCGAAGGTTTACTCACTTCTGCTGGAAACTGGTCTTCGCCCCTTCTTACACTGTGACTCTAGCAACTAACTGCATTATAACAAAAGGCCAATGGATTCTGTGGTGGTGATATTACAGTAAATAAAGTATAGTGCCATGGGGTTGTTTGCAGTTCTCTGTGTATACTTGTTTGGTAGAACTTTGTAGTCCTGAAGTGATGATAACATCATGGAGATAGTGTGTTCTTTCTTCCAACAAAGGCATCTAAGTGCTGATAGGGAATAGACCGAAGCTGCTGTCAGTTGAGTTCATTGATGGTTCCTGTGAAACCTGAATTTCCTCAGATGAATTCAGTGAAAAACATCACTCTGTTTTAATATAATTAGTTTATGTGTTCAGTTCTCACTTTTCCTTGTATGTGCCTTATTTCCTTTCTCTTTTTGAATAAGACTTCTCTATTTGGGAAGTTTTTAGAGTGTAGAAACTTGGCAGAGCTGACCAAAATTTCTTTTGTGTGAGTGTAGTGAAAGTAAATGTTTTGTGTTGGCAGAATTGTAACCCATCCAAACTTATGGAAACAGACAGAGCTATAAAACATAGTCGTCTGGAATGAAGTAATCATACTTGGGATGTAATGCACCGAAGAAAGAGAACTCCCTGAGCAGGGTCTGTGAAATGTTTGATCATACTAAAAACAGGATATGAAAACAACATTATAACATCCTACTGCTTTTAAAGTCTGGGTGGCTCCACCGTATGGAGTTTATTGAAAAATACACCAGATAATCCTCATGCTACTGCTTTTTCAAGGTCAAGTCTATACTAGCAATTACAGTAATGTCTGTTGAAGTCACTTAAATGGCAGATATAAAGGCTGCCACTTAACCAAGCTACTTATTTGGGTGACTTTGTGAATTTTACTCCTTACTTTTGCTTTAAAGGGATAACTGTGTGGAAAGAAAAACAAGTTATTTGCCTTGGCCAATTCACCATAAATAAAGCTCACAGTTACTTTTAGATAAACCTATTAAGCATTCTCACAGAACTAAACAAAATCCATTCACATTCAATTGAATATGATCTCTAAATACTCACTATATTGATAGCCCAAAATTTAGGAATAGCAAGATTTAGGAATAGTCATCAGTGTTCTTCATATGATCATATTTACTGAAATAGGAACCAATGAAAACTTAATCTCAATACATGGGATTAGATTTTTAAATTTGGAGACAGACAGGGTTTTCTTGTGTTTAGGCATCTAAGTCCTAACATCTTCACATCCCCTGCACCCACCACCACCACAACTCTTGGATGCCTGTATCTATTAGATAATCTGGGAACAGAACTCACTCTAACACCTGGCATAAACAGAAAAAAAGTAATTTTTTTGGAAGTTTTACATTTTCTGCATAAAACAAAGATGCTAGGAAGAATGACATTTAATGGGGACTTTACATGGGAAAACAAATCTTTCAAATAAACTTGAAATGTATTGAGAGTTACAATGTTTATTTCAATTTAATAGTGATGGAAACTATAAAATAGATTTTGATTATCAATATTATCATAGATCATCATTTGATTACATGGATTTTATAGGATAGTTATAAATATTCATCGAACATTAAAGTAAATATTTGCTCTGAGCATCATCTGCTCATTACATGCTTTGTTAATACTAAAGATATTAAATTCCCTTTGGAATAGATCTCCAAAAGATAATGTTGTGTGTGAAAGCAAGTTGTAAATTAGTATTTGTACTACCATCTCAGTTTTGAAGAAATAAAAACAAGAGTATTTCATATACTCCTGTTTTTCTATTTCTATATGTATGTTATGTACATGGGTGTAATAGTCAGGATAGGAAAGCTTTTTCTGTGGTCACATACAATCTTGAAATCTCAGTGATTCAAAGCAACAAAAATTTATGGTTTACTGTTGTGAGTTCATTGTGAGTGTGGCTGACTCTGCAGGACAGCTGTCCTTCCCAGTGACTCAATGTTCCTCACCCTTCAATCCTCTGCTCTGATACCTGAACAGAAGGTTGATTGGTTGATCCACCAGGAGATAAAGAGCAACTGGAGGACTGCACAGGGCTTTGAGAACTGTCTTTGCCTGAAATAGACACCACTTGTTTATACCCATTTATAGACATAATTAGTCAAGTGGACTTGCCTAACTGCAGGGAGGCTGAGAAACATACAGGAGTACATGGGATATTTGGTACCCTTTATTTTCATAACAGGAAAGGGTTTAAAGGAGACATACATGATTATTAAGAGTCGAAAATTTGAGGGGAATGGACAAGAAGTGTCAAGGGATGGTCACTTTTTATTTTACTCAAATCTAAATTATTTGTTTTTTCAACACTACAACAATTAAACAAAACAATATGTTTTGTTTGAAAGTAAAATACATTTTAAATCTTATAAATTCTTATAATCACTCTTCAGGGAGCAGGGGAATCCTCTTTAGCTTAATTTGTGTAGAATGGCTATGACTAGCTCGGCACCTTATATGACATTTAGACTCCTCTTTACTCCTAATTGTCCTTTCCTTTCCTACTTAATATTTTTGGAATATTATCTATTCTCATTTTATAGCTTAAATGTTGTGACTTTGTTTCCATAGGCCAATGATTTNAAAACTATTGTCTAAGCAGGATCTTAAGATTTACAGGGTGTGTACTTTGACCTTTAGGAAGAGACTAGTAGTGTGACTAAAATTACCTTTAGTGTATAAAATATAATTATTGTGATATATCTATTAGAAGGGGTATTTAAATTTTTCAAGATATAAAGCAGCATCTGTTTCTGTCAGAGCTTCAGAATTTGTCACAATTGCAGTGTGCTTGGCCATGTCAGATACTGAGGCGCAGATGGCTCCCGGCACCAACAGACTCTATTATGAACTTTCACATTTGTTTTACTGTACTCAGGTCTATGGCAATATAATTTATTGCTTTTTATGGAAATACATAACAATAATTAAGCAAAGCTGCCAAATTGTTTACTTCTCTATACCTGGAATGACGTTTTCAAAGAGAAAAACAAGGGCGTTCTTCATTTAATGACACAAGTAAATCATGTTGTGAATGGAAAATCAGTATTATTTTAATTTTAGAAATAACAATAGCTGCTGCCTTATTTGGCTCTGATGCACAAAACTTAAAAAAATAGGTAGCACTAAGGAATGTGTGTGTGTGTTCATGTTCATCTCAGTTTGTTCAACTCTTCTCAAATATTATGAAACACAGTTCATATGCTCATATGTCAGAGTCCTAGTGGATAGAATTTCCTTCACTAAATATAAAACAAATCAAAACACAAACAAAATACAAAATAAACTAATGATAACAGAATATTCTGCCTTCTTGCTGGTGATAATGATTATTTTTTCTAAAGAATGGAGAACATACATGGTAAAATAAATAAATCACAAAGGAGCAATAAAGTCCCGTTTGTACAATTTAGGAGACTGTCCTTAATTTTTATTAGTCTGTTAGTTTTTAAAAGATAACTTTCCTATACCACCTCTACTCTTAATCACCATCTTTTCTTTCCTCTGTCTCTTTTCTCTAACAGTGGTCCAAAATCTTTTGTCATAAACTTTCATACTCTGCTACTGGAAGAAATGTTCTTTTAGGGGATGCATTTTCTTCTTATCTAAAATATGTTTTAAAACCTCTAACTTTCCCTGCCTTCCTATTCCCACATATTCTGTTTTTCAAATTACTCTGCTTGGTTAATATTTTACACATAGACCCTATAGTAATGATGTCTCAAATCATTTTGCTATAAAACCTGTCCTCTATGTAATAATAAAGCCTTAAGTAAAGGGAAAAAAAATTCTGGCATTCATATGAGAAAACTTAAGCCATTTAAAATTCTAAAATTATTTTTCTGAAAATATGGTCTCTTCTTAGGACCCAACCTAGCAAAGTTTCTGAAATGTTCCTGGAAATACAGGGACAGGTCTCTGTCAGCTGAGAAAGAGTGAAAGAGAGAGAGAGAGAAACAAGGACAGGGAGGAAGAATGGGAGATGAGAGGAAAAGAGAAGTTTATCTTTATATAAAGGCAAGTATTGAATTTGAATATTCCATTTCACATGACCTAGATGAGTAAGTCAGTCAGGAATTTACCATTAAATAATACATACAACAACCAACATTGTAATTTTTCTCTACCTCAAGTTTGGGTCCCTTAGGATCAGTGAAAGGATTATGAGGAAAGGCTCTTCATTGATCTTTCACTTTTGTAGATTCTTAGCATACGTATTATCTGAACTACAGGATTTAGGACTTGGGTATAAATTATTTGGTACCAGCCCTTAGTTGTTCCATGTATGTGAATTTCATCTTTCCAAATAGATTCTGATGCCCTTGAGAGTAAGAATTCATCTTCTTATTCTTTTATGTGTTCATAACCCTGACAATAATGCTTGGCCCATAGACATAAGCTATCAATATATATTTGGGGATTGACTGAAATGGGAAGATCATTGCGGAATATCAGTGGACAGTTGCTCAAAGGTGATGTTTGCAAGACACTCTAAGGGCTTGGGCTCAAGAATGATGCATGTTTGCAAGANCAACAAGTTCGCAAACTTAATTGTCAGACCTTCGTATAAATGAAGTTGCAGAAAACATTAGGAAAAACTTTTAGCCATAGTGCCCATAGAGCAAACGCCCTGTTTTATGAGGTGAACAGCTACATATCAATGGAAATGTTGAAGCACATGTTGCACAATAGCTTGGTAGGATTTACAAAGAAAAAATTCAAGTTATTAGATTGGTAGTTAGAACAGATGACCTTAAAATAGTCCGTGTAAATGTGATACTTGAAAAACTGGTGACAGAACAAACAAATCTCCCTTTTCATCTTTTTTTTTTCCTCCAAGAATCCTTGATTCAAACCTTTCTCCTAGGGGGAAAATAAGACATAACCCAGAAGGTAGCTGTGCACTCGCAACTCTTGATCCTGTATGGTTTTATTGGTCTTTCTAACTAAGGAATAAGACGAAAAATAGGAATATCACACTTTTCAGGGTATATTTAACGAAATACTTTCCATGGGAAGAATGGGGATTTTCTTTCATGTTAGTGGGTTACACCAGGTTCTTGCTTCTGAGATTGGGCTTATGGTGATCCCTCCACTGTTCAGAGGCTTTGGAACATTGGAAAACAGGCTCATGCAGGACCTGAGGTTTGGCAACGTGCAGGTTAGAAAGCCCCAAATTTATGATGCTTCAGTTGTTTACCATGAACTAAATTCTCTGATGCTATATACTAAAACTTTTACTTGGGGTCTGCCAAGAATAGCGTTTTCAAAGAAAATAATCATATACCACTATTCAAACAACCCCTTTGGTATGATATATATTTCTCTATATACACATATATATTTCAATTATTTTAATGTATAACTATAGATTAATATATAATTATGAACATAATTATATGTAAGTATATAATTAAATATATAATTATAATACATATTTCAATTATTACAAAAATAATGATTTTGTGACTAAAAACTTGTAAATTTCCTTTCAATATTTAGTAAAAAGAAAAACAGGTTACATTTGATCCACCTATATGCATATATATTAACATTTACATAATAATAATACGTTGTGCTTATGTGCTTAGCTCTGATAATTTACTCCAGAAGGTTATAAATATAATTATGGGGAGGAGAGAGAAATTAAGGTATCTGAGGCTATCAAAAGGAAATAGTCAAGCTTATAAAACAGGTTATTAATCAGTAAAACAGACGGTGAAGATGAGTTGATGTTACATTTGACTATGGTCTTGACTTCTTCATCTATTTGATCATTCCTAGCATCTAGTTTTCCTAAATGTCTGAGTATCCTTGTTTTAGAGAAATTAACCTCACGTTTTTGGCTAGATGGAGATGAGGAGGTAGGGAGGAGGGTGAAGATTAATGGCAGAGGTGGCATCCGGTATGAATTACGGTGTGGCAGACATGGTGCAGTATATATACTTCACAAGAATTTTCTTACTGGACTCTAACAACACCTTCACTGGGTGTCCCTATTACCCTCCTTTCACAGAGGAGAAAATTGAAGCTTAGAGAGATTAAATAATTTGCTGAAGTTCACATAGTGTGTGACAGAACTATGACTTGAGCCCAAGCATATGACTTTGCTGTGGGTATATTAGTCTGTAGGAACTTGTTAAACATCGATGGGAGAGAACTTTAAAAATATTCCATATTATGTGTAAAGAGAGGTGGGACCAAGTATCCATCAAATCAATTGTTTTAAGAGAAAATACTTTATAAAGGAGTTTTTATTTAATTTCACAAAATACTCAGAAGTGACATAAATTTAAAATTAAATGCTGAAAGACGTTAAAGATTATAATACCATAATTCAGAATTTGTAAATAATTATACCTAGCCTAGATTAAAATGTACCTTTGCACATTTTAAAGAAAAAGCACATTTACATAAAGTAACCATAAGTACCTTTTTAACAAATTAAAGAAGAAACTCTTCCTGTGTGTTTCTACATACTCATTGTTTGCTACAAAATGGTATTGCTAAATTCAACGCATGTTATCAAATTTAGAGCTGACATGATCTTCTTTCAGAAATATAACTGCTAAGTCAAATTATGCTAAGTACTTTAAAGTACTAAAATATAATTTATTTAAAAATATTTAATAGTTTAGATATTTCTCAAAATGAAATGAAATTTCCATCCAGTAATTTCAGGTTTAATGAGGTTTTATAATGTCTATTTGAATCAATGCCTGTAATTTCTATTACTTTTGAAGAGATACCGGGAGTTTGTTAAGATGTTTCAATTGTAGGATGTCATAAATGTTCATTTTCCTTTTAACAAGCATTTGCTTTTATTAGTTGAAGATAATGTTACAGTATTTCTTCATTTTTAGGTTCATATTCAAATTGGTTTTAAGTCCAAGCACCAAAGACCAAAGCTCTTTCTTGAACTCTAAATTGCACAGAAGTTTCTATATAAATTTGGAATGCATTGTTCTTCATTTCGGGGATTCTGTTTTATAGATATGTAATAACTTGCCACAGCACTTGAACAAAATTACTAATGCCATTTCCAATGATGTTCTTATGTTATAACCCTGAAACCAAAAGCAATAGAGCTAAAGCACAGCATAGGTGCTTGTTCTCAGCCTGATCAAACAAGCTTAATTATGACCTCCAGATAAAGGTACTGCCATTAAGCCATTGAATTATCACAGATAAGGCTGAGTCTCTGTTACTGTCTGATGATAAATCACAGCTAACAATGGCAAAGGAGTCAGAGCTCACACAGCTAATCCTTCTGAGGTTTTGGATGGGCTGGTTCCCCTACTGTTTTGCATCTATTTATATTGCACTCAGAACCCCCAAATGGCCTCTGCTTATCTCCAGCTTTAGATAATTTATGCTATTTGGTGTGTCACCTCACTGCTGAGGCTGTTATCAGGAGTGAAGAGGTTTAGGAAATCGGATCCACTGAAATGCTAATTCTCCTGCCAATTACTACACAAAACCAAGTTTTCTTCACTGATTTGCTTTTGCTTATTTGATACTGCAAGTGTGGATTTTATGATTACAGTTTAGGGCAATTGTTTAGCTGCAAAACAAAATAAGCATTTAATTTGACTAGCTTCCTCTTTTCACAAGAGTGGTTGGGCAATTTACACTAATTCAAATGGCCAGATGGTTTCCTCTCTGTTTGTTACTGACTAAATGGATGTGTAAATATTTTTATTTTTATAGAGGGCTGGTCTTGAGAAGAGAATTTGTTGAAACCCCTCTCAGTGGTGGGCTTTTGCTCCAAATTGCACTCATCCTAATTTGGATTCTTTGATGTAAAATGTCTTCTATGTGAAACTATTTCACACAGAAATATGATGCCTGTCTTGGAATTTCATTAAGATGACATTTTTTTTCATCCCTTACTGCTGTCCAAGTTTTATGAAATCTTATCTTTGAGGATTTTATGAGGTTGTTTGACTAGTAGTCAAATGTATTACTTTCAGTGATATGAAACATTCTTAATGAGTAGCTATCAAGTCCATAAAATTCTCATGTGCTTATTAGAATAGTATAATGAAAATTTGAAAGGCAAGGTTAGAATATACTTTCAAACAGTTGAATTCAACTCATACCTAGCTATAATTATGTTTTTCTATGTACTTTTTCTAAACAAGGTCTCTAAGGTTTTCAGGTTTAAAAAGGATGTGGTCACCCAATTGTCGTGACTGATTGCCAATTATTCACATCTTCTTGTGTTGACTATTGATGCCAATTATTGAGATAGTAATCTTTGGAGTGATAAGGGAAGATACAACATTAATTCAAACTTGAGATGCCATTACATTTAATGTCACCTAATAGAACATTTGATATTTTTAATCCTGGTTAAAGGCTTTCGCCTAAAGCTAATGCCAATGGCAGAAATGATGGAAAAGAAAAAAATCTGACTTTATAACTTCTGTAATTCTTTTTCCTTTGAATACTCGTATGTGTCAGTGCAAAGTACTTATGTAGGTGGCTTTTCAAATGGCTCTTGAGTCTTCTATAGAAACGTAAGGTAAGTGTTGTATTTTAAGTTGAAAATGAAATGCTCATATTCCCTCATGTGA
>NW_017731737.1:1245798-1250554 GCF_001890085.2 Hipposideros armiger | reverse complement strand
CCAGAAGGCAGGCTTGTCTAGTAAGTTCTCCATGAATCCCAATGGAGCTCCATCAGAGAAAGAGTGGCCTGTCACACCATGGGAGGGTGTTTCCAATGATAAAACCTTTAGATATATTTTGTATTTAATGTGGTCGAAAAAGTCAGAGTCTAAAAGTGTACTTTGGATAAAACCTTAGGAAGTTACTGACATTCAGTGCTCACAGTAGGAACCAGAAAGCTGATGAATTTTGCTAGGGAAATAGTTTCAGGGAAACCCCCATTTGGATTTGGTTTGCTAATTTAGGCGTGTCTGTCCTTCTCTGGGCTCTTATGTCTCCCTAGCTCACACTGAAAATATATAATTTGTTTTTTTAGACATATATTATGTATTCTTTAGGTGTAGATAGTGTTATACGAATGTGATTTTTAAGAAGTGCTACATAACCATCATTATTTTAGGTATGATATAATTATTAAACAACTGCCATGCCCAATCTTTAAAAAGTGTCTATAAAGTCAGGCAAGAGAGGATACACTGAATGTAAAAATCATGGAAAAAATTTAAGAACTCAGTGTTTGAGAACTTAGGATTATTTGCATGAACAAAAAAATTATTAGGCTGTGGTAACCATAGGAGGAAGTGTAGGATTTGTTGAAAAAAAGTGGAAGCCTAAAAATGCAAGCAAAATGCTAGCTGAAGCCTGCATTGAAAACGATAGTGTGACCTAACGTCTGATGTCTCTCTGACCAATGCAAAATATTATCAGGGACAAATTCCCACATAAGAGCTGTATTAGTTACAGAAAACAGACTTTATTACAGTGAATAAGATAAAAGACTATATAATTAACAGAATCTTTTAAAGACTCAAAGAATCAGGTGTAGACACTGCTATAGCTGAAAGCTACACAGAAAAACACAACAAGGAAAAATGCCCAACAACTTAGGATGGTGCTATTCAAGGTGTGGTCTGTGGACCAGCTGCTGATCCATATTCTGCTCGTCTGGGATGAGAAAAAGTCCTTGTACCGTGCTGCAAATGAACTGTGTCACTAGGCACAGTATATAGTTTAACTGACAATTTTTTTTCACAGTGGGGTTTTCTCAATAAGGAAGTACTGTGTTAATTTATATTCAGGGGCAAACTCTTATTATCTGAGATGGGCACATGAAGTACCACTGTTTTGAGAGTGTGCCACTGCCTTCCTAACCTGCCCCATGACACCTAGGGTTCTGCAAAGTGGAGACCAACACACTCCACCACAGCAACCCCAGAAGAAACACGTAGCTCCACCAACTTACTTGCTAGAAGATTCAATTTGCTTTTGAGCTACAGAAGTTCCCCAGGTTTTCCTTCTGCTTTTAGATCTTCTGGGTGGATTCCTCTTCTTAGGAAAATTGGATGAGTTCCCAACCCCTAAGCTGCAAGGAAATTGAGGAGTTTAGTTTTTAAACTCTTCAGCATCTGTCACATGACAGCAGATTAGATCGAGATTGGAAATGGGTGGGGCCCTAAGCCACACTAACTGTCAAAGTGACCAAACCAAGCCAGGGAAATATTTGAAGAAAGGAAAGAAGATATTAATGGACAAAAAGTGTTATTGCTGATATTTCAAACATGGGAAGGGGAAGCGCTGTGGAAAGGAACCGGTAAGGGTAAGATGATGATGGTAAGGCCAAGTGAGTGTACTTGCGGCATTCAGGCCAGGATGGGCTCATTTTATTACAAAAGCATATGGTATCATTTTCATAGATTTTGTTAGGAGCACATTTGTGATTTATTTCAGTAATAGTTGTTTTTTTTTCTTTTTACATAAAATGTCTGAATTATCCACATGAATCAAGTTGAAGAGTGTGATCATATTGGAAGGGGCTTTTGAAGCTAGTTAGTTCAACTTTCTCCATTAAAATACTTTTGGAAATAGATAATGCTAATGCTTACTAATATATATAATAACCACTAACTAACAAAGCATTGTCAAATAAATTTCTTTGGAAAATGTCTTCATAAATAATATGATATGTAATTAGCATATCTTTTTTATGCAAATAGGTGATTCTTGAAAACTAGTTGGCTTAAGTGGAATAAGCTTTTACTTTGAAAGTTATGATTGCTTAATAGGCCAAGAAATATTTATGACTTAATATCACTTTTAAAAATTGGTGTCAAATTAATTAGTTTTGTACTTATGAAATGGAAAATTAAGTTGTATCACTCATACATTCTTAGCATTGGACATTGGTTTTACATACAAACTGATGGCAAATAAACAGCAGTAAAACATAAAGTGTGCTGGTTTAATCAAATATTTGAGTAATGAAAAGTTATCATCTAGAACTCTGCTTCATAACCTTTCACAGATCATGCACTATAAAAGCCACAGACGCTATTTCTGGTAAATTATACATACACACAGCCATACATGGACTCATAGGAGATTTATGGACACTTTGAAGGCTATCCTCAGACTTTAGGTTAAAAAAAACCCTGATCCAAAGTAAAGCAGAAATTACCAATTTTACCAATAATTTGAATTTAATATATAATGATATTTTTCATGAAGTGGAATTTCAATTTGGAGCTGAAAATTGCAATTTGATTTATAATTCTTACTGGCAATATGATCTGGGCATATAAACTCTGAATCTTAATTATCTCACTTATAAATTGGAGATGATAATTATCTCACAAGATTATATATTTTCTTTGGTATGTATCTAGCATGTACTTGTCACAAAGATATTTAATAAATTTTCATTTATTCATTCATTCATTTTTGATAAATTAATAAAATTGCTCAGTTGATTACTTTATGCAATTATGTTCAACAAATATTTATGAAATGCTCACTTTGTACCAGAGTTATGCACAGGTGATTAAGAAAAACTCTCTGCTCCAGAGGAACTGAAAGTACAGTAGCATGTGAGGAGAAAATTTCAATATATTGTAATAAGTGATTAAGAAATAGATATAAATTCATATGGGAGTGCGTAAAAGAGGCAGTGTTACAAATACTGAGGATTCATGGAAGGATCCCTGGGGAGATGATACTTAAGTTGTGCTGCTAATATTAATAAAATAAACTTCCTGATGCTTACTATATGTTAATTATTTTGCTAAACACTATATGTACCATCTAATTCGATCCTTTTGAAAACTCCATAAAGTATATAGCAATTTCCTTTTTGTAAATGCCCACCTAACAGATGTGCCTACTAGGCTAAAACAGAATGAACAAAATTTCAAGTGACATACAGTAACTCAGTGACGGAGTTGGAATTAGCTGTGACTTCAAACCTGTGTTCTTTAGCAATCAGTTGAAGAAAGCTGGGGATAGCATTTCAGTCAGGGGAAGGAGCTCCAACAAATGCATGGAGACATGGAGTGACTTGTACAAGGGGAACTACACAGAATAACAAATAACAATAATAACAATTATTATAAACAGGAATCACAATAAATTGAAAACATAATTAAGAGACAACATGGAATACCATCAGGATTGATTGGTTGTAAAAAACAAAGAAAAAGAGCAAGTAGTTATAATTGAATTGCAAGTGTCTAATTTGTGGATTCTAGATCTGATGGGGCAGGAACTAGATTAGGTGTGGCAAGATGATGCATGTAGTTGGGAGTTAGAATATCCAGAAGGCTGTTGCATACATATGAGTTCTTAGTTCAGACATATGCTAAAAGCTAGAGATAAACCATGATTAACATTAGTTTAAAGATAACAATAAAAAGCTTTAGAATGTATTAAAACACTCAATAATATAAAAGGAACATGGCATTGAACTGTTTATTTTGACCAAAACACACCTATGTTCCAAAACATACACATGTAATTCTTTTATTCATTTTTTGTGAATTAATTCAAAATTATGTTATAGTGTCTGTTTGCAAAAAATAAAAAGTGGTGAAAGTAGAATCTATAGCTAAAGAAAGTTAAAGAAATCTTTGGTTCAGAGTTAGTAAATGAACAAATTAACATTTTTATTAAATGAGACCAGGCTTAACAGGGGAAGCCTGTACAGATGAGTTTATTGAAGTTCATATTAGAATAAGTACCAATTAAAACAAACAAACAAAACAAAAAAATCTAACAAAAAAGCTCCCTGTGTTTTTTGCTGGGAATTTAAACTAAGCTGGAGGGAAGAATGGTCAACAGTTTTTGTTTTTTGGGTTTTTTTTAGATTAGTTGTGCCCAAATTTCTGCAGATGATCCCATTGATATTCTCATTAATAAATCTCTCTTGATATTTTGTAAGTTTTAACTTATTTTTCAGAATATCTGAAGGTAACATGGAGGCTGAAAGAAATTTGGACTGTTCCCTAAAAATATTGTCTCTTAGTAGAATATTCTATTTACAAGACAATTTTGTTAGCAAGACTGAATTTTCTATCTTGATAGTTTAAGGTTAAAGGTGATTCTGTGAAGAGACAGTTTTGATTTTCCCATTGCATTTATTTTCAAACAACTTCAATATTGTAATAGTAAACATTGTTGAAACACAAAAACATACATGACTTGTAAAAAAGACATTTTCTATAATTACATGGTTAGCTTCATTCAGACTTACTGATCATTTCAGATATATGTGTAAGTCCATTGATTACAAACTTGCTGAATTGTTAAATGAACAGATGTAAAGTTATTAATGTTGGATGGAATCCATATGTAACTTCAACAGAGATCAGACAACATGACATAGAAACCTGTGTTTAAGACCTTAGCAATGCCAGGGGAAGGAGTTGCATGCCTAAAAGTACCAGG
>NW_017731737.1:1239710-1243728 GCF_001890085.2 Hipposideros armiger | reverse complement strand
CGCCACTCGGCCGGCCCTTACATATTATTCTTTATTAGTAATTAGTAGACTTTGTTTTATCTGTTATGTTGATAATGTAGGTCTTATATTTTATTCAGTAGAAGAAGCCTTTTGCCCTCTATAATTACGCATAAAGCACTCATGAAATTCACTGGTATGCAAGTAGAACATAAACCTTTAGGACTTTTAACTTTGGTATTTATATATGCAGATCAACAGAATTTCAATTATCTAGGTGATATTTAACCCACCAAACGTATATGCAAGAGCAGTTCTTCAGTATCCATGTCTATCAAATTTTACACTATTTCTAATTTTAACACTTTTCAGGCAAGCCTAGTTCTTTATGCTTTATAACTTATTTTCTAAAAATGCTCGATGGTTTCAACTCCCATTTTGATAAGCAAGTTCTTTTTCTAATCTTTTCTTCATGTTTAGCATCTCTTGGTCACGAAGGTAATGCCTAAAGAAATCTGAGCCCTGAACTGTCTACAAGTAGGAAGGATCCCAACGGCCAGAGCAACGGCACTCTCACCTAGTCAGAGCCCGCAGAGATGATAGCATATGCCAAATTAACACGGCAAAGAGAAAATAACAAGGTTATCCTCAATTTGTTTTAGTTTACATTTCTCTCCACAAACAGTAAAATTATAAAATTAAAAACTGAAAAAAGAAAATTAAGGCTTTATGAACAACTGACTAATGTAAATATTTTAGACAATATGAGTACATCAATTGGGTTGAATGGCTGTTTATTTGTAGTTTGTTTTCATTCAGCGTGTTAACTGGAAAATTGAAATGCACAGTTTGGTAGTAAGGAGATTCATATAAAATTTGAGATATACTCGAATGTGACAAAGATATAAAGACATAAAATATTTTGTTAAGATATGAGATACTTGCTCAATGTCATTTTAAAAACCAAGTGTTTTAAAATAAAGAAATGCATTCATTATTTTTAAATTATTGATCTTACTCTAAAAAAGTCTCATTTATACAGATATAACCAAAAGTGGGTATAATCTCATATTTTTATAACTACATAGTACTATGCTCAGCTTTATATATAATACTTTTTGTGTAAACATATGGCTTTGTAATATTCAGATTCTTTTTTTTTTATCTAATGGGAGTCCTTTGAAAATTGTAAAAAAAAGTTTAAGTTACATACCTTTAATAATAATGCTAGTAGTAAGGTTTGGAGATTACAGTCTCCATTATTAAAATAGACTGGTAGGTTTTACCAAAATCATATCTCTCTAACAATAGTATGAAGGGTTTAGATTTAATTTCAATAATGTGTTAGCACCCAGTAAATGTTACAAATATATGTATGGGGACATTTCTCCTTATATTACCCCATATCTCTTTAAAATTTTTAATTTTTAAATATTACTCATATTTTTTTTTGCTTGGAGTTTGTCTTTTTTCTCTCTCTCTTTCTCTAAATGTGTTTGTTTTGAATTAGGACAGTCATTTCAGTGGTAGTGAAATTTTGCATCTTTTAAAAATTATATATTTAATAGGAGAAAAGAAACAAGGGTTGAAAAGAAGCATGTCTGGTTAATCATCCTGTTTGACTCACTATTGGCTGGAATAGGATGAAACCAGTCAGTAATCATTACATTTTTTTAAACCAGACCACAGCGATTGATTTCCATTATCTAGCATAACATCTGCCACTGTGCACGTTTCTTACATTTTAAAGGACACACACAGCCTTTTAAACAGAAAACTCTAACTTTAGAAAAATCTTCAACACTAGTTAAATGATGCAGAACTGAGTGCCTTCAAATCTCAAAGAGATGTGTAATTTTTAATTTTTATATTTGACAGTTGAAATCGTTGATCATAGATCTGTTCTAACAGAAGGTGATTTAAATCCTTGCATTTTGTATGTAAATATTGATAACTACTAACCTAAATTGAAATATTTTAAACCTACTAATATACTCTTCACCTACTTTGCTCTTTTTTCTCTTTTATGGAATTAATTTTGTTTGCCTATTCTTAGAACAATATCATGGTTGTAAGATAAAAGGACTATATTTAAGTGATAAACATATTGTAATATATAAATGAATCTAATCAACATGTTGTACACATTAAAAAACATATATTAACCCTTCAGTTTAAAAAAAATTACGGATTACCTATTGTTTAATCAACTTGTGGGACTATGTGTATACTGTGAGAAGAAAGTTACATAGCACTCATTTACTACCGTGGAGGAAATTATGACGAGAATCAGTCTTAACAAAAAAAGGAGCACTCTTTTATATTAACTATTAATTTTGAATGTTAGTCTGTCATTTTGTTCAGCAAGGTAGACATTTAGGCAGCATCAAGAAAATTCCTTTGAGACAACACAGCAAAATCCCTGCTTCTAACTACAATGTCTTATGTGCAAGACAGTTGTGCTTTAAGTTTAAAGACATGCATCTAAATGATTTAAAGATTATATAATGCACATTTAGCTTTAATATTAATGACACCATTCTGAGGAAGTCCGAAGATAATGAATATGATGCTTCCATTCAATTTGCATATGTATAAAGTAACAGGAGTGAGGATGTTGAGAAGTTTNAGGAATGGGAAACACACACACACACACACACACACACACACACACACACACACACAATGGTTATTCCATTAGTGCATAAGATAATAAAGTCCAAAGCCAGGTTAGAGAGATTTAAGCAAAGGCCAAGTGGAACTATTCATGAGGTTATTAAAAAGAATAAATAAAAAGTGAAGACCTCAACATCAGGAATAAGCCACTCTTAAGAGAGATTATTTCAAATACGAGGTTGGCTGCAGAGGTAGTGTGGTAAGTACAATGCTATATGCCCAGAAAACCCTAAATGCTAACTTATTGAAAACACGTTGAGTGTGCATTTATAGTATAAATAAAATCAGCAATGTGGTTACAGGCAATATTAAATAGTCCAACTTGGAAACACTTGTAATAATGACACTCAGTATTTTCCTGAGTCTTAATATAGCTAAAAGCTGCTTGTATGTTTTAATTATGAACAAATAATCGATAGAATGTAACTTATTTGCAGCTTTGATTTTTGGCTATTCAACTGACTATAGGACAGGAAATTGTGGTGAGACAAATGAACGGCAATGATTAGATGATAATTTGACTTTAATAAAATTATTTGATATTTTAGGCACAAAACTAATTCCTCCTTTTAACCCTTTCTTTCTTTATGTGTTTTTATTATTTTTGCCAACAAAGTGGCAACTAAGATTCATGATTGGTGGAATATTATTCTAAGAAAAAGGGTCAGGGAGATTAATTTGTGTGAAATCATCTCACTGAAGATCTCAGAAATTCTAAGTGAAAGTTAGGTTGTCTGTCTCCCAAATATGAATGTTCTATTTCAGCTTTTGGCTACTTAATAGAAAAGGGGCTATGCACAAAGTTAGGAGCCAGAATATGTGATATGCATGAGTGGTAGATAGATATAATAGCTACAGTGTGATATAAGTTAATAAAATTTAGCCATCTAATGGGAAAGCTAATAATTTAATAGCTATTACAACTACCTATCTTAGACTCTGAAAACCTTGACTACATGTTAAGGAACTAAGGTGTGAAAGTCTCTGGAGTCTTTTAAAAATAGACAACAAGCAGAAATTGTAAGCTTTATTACAAAGCTTTACAAAGCCTTATTGTCTATATTTAATATAGACAATAGAAATATAAGAACAACAAAACTCAACACTATGTAGTAATAATAATTTCCTATTTGTGTAAGGTACCCATTGGTGTTTAGAACTAGATAGCATTATACAAACACAATCTCTTTCTCCACTCTCCCAAAGAAAAGAGGAAATAATAACTGAAGGATTTTCACAGGTATGCATAACATTTCTTTTGTAGAAACGTAGAGACAAGTTTATTGAGTCTGGCTAATGGAAGATAAGGTTATAGATTGGGAGGGTGTTGGTAAGCTAGCTAACTAGTACAGTTTTGTATTTTACATATTATTCTTTTTTTTTT
>NW_017731737.1:1226589-1231750 GCF_001890085.2 Hipposideros armiger | reverse complement strand
TTTTTTTCTTATTGATGTGTTAATGAGTTCTTTACATATTCTGGATATGACTCTTTTGTTGTGTAAATTAATTCAAAGCATGTTCTTCCATTATGTCTTGCTTTTCACTCTCTTAAAGGTGACTTTTGATAAATTGAAATTCTTAATTTTATCGAAGACCAATTTTTTAATCTTTCCCTTTATAGTCAGTAGTTTATTAATTTTAAAAAGAAAATATTTGCTTCCCCTAAGGTTATAAAAATATGTTTCTTTGTTATCTTCTAGAAGCTTTATCTATAAATCATTTGGATTGGTTTAGTAGGTACTCCTTGGCACATAGTATGGTTCATTTAGAGAAAACCACACTGTGGCAGAAAAAACATCACTGAGCATTTGGGAGACATGGGTTCTAGCTATTTGACCTTGAATTAAAGGCCAGTTTCAAGATATATACTCAATAGAAGTGCATACATTTGTGCACTAAATAATATGTGCAAGAATTTTTACAGTAGCATTGTTCATAATGGTCAACAGTTGGAAGCACCTATTCATTAGTTATAAGATGGATTGTGATATATTCATAAAATAGGAGAGTATACAACAAACACAAAGAATAAACTAATGCAACATGCATCAACATAGATCAGTCTTACAGGAATAAAGTAAAAAAAAAGCCATGCACAAAAGAGTAAATGCTGTACAACTTTATGTATAAAATTTAAATCTAGGTGAAATATTTATGACAATGATAACTGAATAGTAATTGCCTTTTGGAGAAGTTGGTATTTTTGAAGATACCAAAAAGATATCTGGGCAGCCAATAATTGTTCTATATCTAATAGATCTGGGTAGTGTGTGCACAGGTCTGTACATTTGGTAAAACTCCCATCAAGGTGTACATTTAAGATCTGCCCTTGAAATCATTATTAAAGAAAGAAAATACTTACTGTGGCTAATATTTTAGGCATATGTAAAATTAGAATATCATTGATATACTTGTATGGACTAGAACTAAGATAGTAGTTTAGAGTAATCTCTATTAATCGGTGTCTACCTTTCTACAAGGCTTTTAACCGGTCTCACTTCTAATTTTCTGCATAATAGAAGCAGATTAATCTTAACAAAATGCCCACTTTTTAACATATTGCCTGCCTATTTAAAAATCTTTAATTATTCCCCTCCACCAAGATAATAAACAGCAAATCTTAACCATTTAAGGTGTCTGAAACACGATTCTGGGTAGTATAGGAAGTAACCAATATGTATTAGAAACCAATTATATATCAGGTGCATTAAATTGCTTACTTTAGTGAATTTAACCCTACACCAAACCTATAAGTTAAATAACATTATGCCATATTTAATGTTTTGAGTTTGAATATACTGAGTTTCTACACAGTCTGAAGTTATTGTTAACAGGGTGCAGCAACGGGGTAAAAATATAGTTCTTTATGACTCCATAGAAAATACTATTTTTTTACAACACATTGCTCCTACAGTCACATATAAGTTCCCAATCTACTTTATTCAATTTCTTATCTTCCTAAACTCTCCATTCCAAACTAGCTTAGTTCAAATCTGCCTTCCTCAATTAATCTGCCACTTTCTGATCTCCTAATTTTTTTCCTTTCTTCCCCCAGAAGTGTTAAAAAGTAATGGAGTTGAAGTAAAGTATACAAAAGTACTGTATCAATTGGAATAGTATAGGTATAGGGTAAAAATAAATTTTGTGGAGGTCAGTTTCACGACTACAAGTATGTTTTTATTTGAATAGATAAATAGATACATGGAATGCACAATCAATACCCTAGAGATTTTCCTAATTGATTAAAAAACAATTCTTCCTTATCTTCTATTTAGTCTCTCCGATTTACTTCCATATGTCTTCCATCCCCACCACTATGGTTATGTAGATCACTCTTTCAAGATCAACAGCAAATATGACATTGGCCTCATTGGCCACTTGGCTCCTCAGTAGTTGTCACCACATTTGACCATAGTGCCTTTGGAACACTATTCTCTACATTTCCATTGGAAAATACTCTTAATTTTTCTCCCACTTCACTGACTACTCCATCACGGTCTCCCTTGCTAGTTCTTTCTTCTGTATCTTAACTCCTGATGTCAGAGCTCATTCAATCATTTGTCCATTCTTTTATTCAAAAATCCTTATTGAGACCTATAGTATGTCAGTCTTATAGGCCCTGGAGACCAACAATAAATAGTATTTTCAACATCCTGCTCTTGTGAAATTTTGATGGAGGGAGACAATTGTTAAATAATAAAATACAATGGATTAGAAGTTGGTATGTACTGTGGAGAAAAAGAAAGCAGGTAGGGAGGATTGAGACAATTAGAGCTAATGTTTACAGAACTGGCATCATAATTCCTGGGGCCCAGTTCAAAATAAAAATGCAGAGCCCTTAGTTTGAATATTGTTAAGAATTTTAAGACAGCAGCAACAGTGTATTAAAAAAAGCATTGGGCCTTTTTAAGATTACAGTCCTGCACAACTACGCAGGTCACACACTCATAAAGATGGTCCTAGATGTTTGCAGAACTCACTGAGGTAATATTGGAGTGGAGGCTTGAAGGAGGCAAGGGACTGAGGTACACACATGTACTGGAGAGCAGAGTCTAGGCAGAAGGACAGTAAGAGCAAAGGTACTGAGGTAAGAATACAGCTGGTAGATACAAACAACAGTGAGATGAGCAGCATGGTGGCCTGGCTGAAGGGGAGAGTGGAGGGAAATTAAGCCCGTCTAATGTGGGCCAGATCAGGTAGGGTTTCACTGGTCATGGTAAGGGTCTTATTTTTTTAATTTTTTAATTTTTTTTAATTTCAGGAGAGTTTAGAGCACATCTGACTTAATTTTCCCTAGGATCATCTTGCTCCTAAATTAAAAAAAAGATTGTAGGAGGCAAGAGTGAAAATAGTTGGCAAATGAACCAGATGAGATATGGCTGTGGTAGCAAAGGTTAGGTGGAGAGAAGTGTTTGGATTTGGAGTATAATTTGAATAATCTTGGTACTTAGTCCTAGAGCTTTTTTTTTTCTTCTTCTCTATCTTTGTTATGGCCTTAGATAATATTTAAGAGCTGATGTTTCTCATATATATTTCCAAAGCAAGCCAGACATGTCAAGTCCTACATGACATCTTCATTTGGATTTCTCATACATATTTCAGATTTAATATGTCCAGTAAATAATGCAATAAGTAATTCCCCCCCACACATTTGTTCTACTCAATCTTCCCTTTATCAGAAAATGACATCAGTATTCTTTTAGTTGTTCAAGCGAGAAACCTAGATTTTTTTTTCTTTCCTAATTCCCCACATTTAATTAATCAGAGATCCTATCACTTATACCCAGAATACAGACTTTAAATCCATCCACTCGATTCACCTTTACTGCCATTTTACTCATGCATGTCACAAGTTTCCCCTGTGCAGTAATAACCACCTAATTATTCCCTCCACTTCTGTTCATGCTGTTTGTAGCAGCTAAAGTATTCATTTTAAGATGCAAATAAGATTGTATCTTTCTCTATTTAGAGCCGTCTATAGTTTTCCATTGCATTTTAAGTATAATTAAAAGTGCCTGCCATGTGCTACAAGGTCCTGCAAAGACAAGATCAAGTGGTCTTGTCCAAGCTGTCCTGTTTTATCTCATGTTCATCTTCATTAATCACTCGTTCTCCACTATCCACGGTGCTCTTTTGAGTGAGAACTAGGGAACAGATCATCCCAAACATTTTCAGGTTGGCCCTATATTTAATAATATAGCATTGCATTTAGGAAAATTACTTGTAATTTATTTTGCAAAACTCTTCTTTTCATCTGGATTCTTAGATACCAGAGAATACTGAAGTGGGAATTTTAAAAGTAAAACAGGGAAACTTAATATTGGCTTTCCTCACAGGGGAAAAACTGTCTCCTGACTTTCAGTCTTTACTTCTATCTCTATTAACATTAAAACATTGGAGGGCTGGCCGAGCTCGCTCAAGAGTTTGAGCTCTGAGCAACAGCGGTTCGAGTCCAGCCCGAGCTGAGCAGCCGCTGAGCTGCCAACAGGTAGCAGGATGGCTCAGNTTTCATAACAAGAATACACATTTCTCATCAAGCAGTTATTAAGAGGGGAAGCAATAATTTGTACAACTGAACTGGTCAACTAGGTTTCTAATTTTCTTTTGTAAATTACAGTACTTTGTATACTTTTTTTTTTCTAATTCATAGGTACTTAGACCTTCTCCAGGCATCCCAAACTATCATTTAGTAGATCAGCAATAATATGGACCATAAGACAGTACAACTCCACGTATTTATTTTAATTGAACTGATTTTTTAAAATTTTCTACTCCTCTTTTCTGGTGTCCTCTTCCCTGTACTAGGTTATTTACACTTTGGTTATCTGATCAGGCCTGACTTTCTGTTGACAGGATAAAAGTTAACAGCATTTTCTCTCTGAGTTTTTTGTATCTTCTATTATCAACTTTCATCTATCAATGGCTGACACACTGACTTTTTGACTAATAAAACATTAAATGTAGGATTCCTGGTTCTTCTATAATATCATATATTGTTTCGTTGTTTGGGGGATATATGAGAAAGGAGCCGTGAAATAAATTGATATGAACTTTCAATGTTTATGGAAAAGAATGGTCTGAAGATGTGGGGAAATGACCAGAGAAGGAACATCTGAGAGGCTCTATTTTTTTAGAGAGGTAGAAGAGGTCTTGAACAAACAATTTGGATTCACTGTAAAGAACCATGGTGAGGAAAACATTCAGCTGGTGTGGAAAACATTCTTGAATAGTCAAAGACAAAAACATTTGGCTAAAGGAATCAAGGCAAACACATTGTATGTTGAAAGAACGGGAAGAATTGAGTGGGTAATAAGAGTAGATGACTATATCCAAAGCTAAGACACCTGTTAAGCCTTGCTTAGTGTCAGTCTGGGCAGGCTCTCAGGAGCTGCTCTGATTTTGCCAGCTTGCCTAAACCTCCACTTTTATTTAAGGGACCTGAGTCTTTTTACCTATAGTGATGACCAAACACACGCTGTATTCTCAGTCCTTCAATGTCATTGTCAATCAAATTATTAAGCATAAATTAGTACACATTTAGAGCTGGTATTAAAAAGTCCCTTAGAGATCAACCATTTCATATTTTATGGATAAGAA
>NW_017731737.1:1222444-1224379 GCF_001890085.2 Hipposideros armiger | reverse complement strand
ATTTGTACCTAACTATACATGTTTGCTTGATAAATATTCTGAGGAAATAAATTATTTAATGTAACTGTATCAGGCTACTTTTTCTTTCCTCTGACTCTTGGGCAATAGATTCAAATGAATGGAACTAGTTGTTTTAAGCAATTTAAAGCAGATATTTAAAGTCTAAAAAAGTCTTACAGTTACTGTACTAAAAAGCTGAGAACATTTTCTTAAAAAAAGAATAATGATTGAATACATTTCTCATCAAAGCAAAGGATTAATAGCAGTGAATAAAAATTTTCTACAAAGTTTTACACAATGTGCAATGAAAATTCATTTCCTTCTTTTCACTCTCTTTGATGTTTTGGCTCCTTGCCCTTTATACAGCTAACACATTTAGTTTTGTCAAATTGGAGAAAGCACAGTAGATCATTTTAGATCTGAACTAATATTTGTAGAAAAGTATATGCTCTTTTATTTTCCCGCAGTAAGAGTAGACTGTGGTCATTTGTTTTTTGAAAAATAATGGATCCAGCTAATTGTACATAATTTATATTTATTGTTTATGTGATTGGTAGAATTTCATTGGTGAGCTGAAAATTTTCAGTATAATTGAAATTCTTAAACATTCTCTAAAAAATTTAGAGGAGCTCACTGGACATTTTAAAGCCTCTTATATGGTCTCTCTGATTAACTAGCCTCAGATCATTTATTTTAATTAAAAGCAGATGAAACTTCAACACAAAGAAGAGACATTTAGCTAGACAATGTTTTAATGAAGTAGTAATTTCTAAATATACCTAATTTTATGTTAATATGTATGCATTAAAAACTATAACTGTTTTATTCAAGTTTTTATACATCAAATTCCTAAGTAAGAGAAAATAATAATTCATCTCACTAAATGTGAAATTAAAAGCTTTCATGCAGTGAGAAAAAACTTCTCTTTCTAGTTAAAGATAGACCAATTTAAAGGAGATCATCTTTTTTTTTAAGACTACTTCAGTGTTTCCAAAGAGTCTATTGTTTAATCTGCCAAGAAATTCTGTTTCTACATCAGTAGAAAATTTAAAACTCTGATAGGACCATACTATTTCCTCAATAATAGCAAGGGAATTAACTTTAATGCAGCAAATTCGCAAGAAACACTTATGATAAAAAGATGCTTCTCACTCCTATTATTTAATTGATCTTTTTGGAACAGTTCATTTGTACTCCAGAAAAAAAATAATTAAGTGGGTTATTAAGTTCTTTCAAATGTATGAAAACAATGGTGACTAATACCCAGATATCTTTTTATGAAAGGCTTTTGTGTTTGAACCTTCTAAATTCTAATCTCTAATAGGTGGTTCTAGGCTTACCATTATTATTATTTTAAGCCTAAAACTTCCTTAGTAGATTTGAAATACATTTGATTTAAATTCCTTTTATTCATTTAAGTTTGCATGAAATGGATTTTACTTGCACAATGAGAAATACGTTAAATTTCAAAACATTATACTTTACTCTTCATTTCCTGTCTGGTCATTTAGAGAAAGCCACACTGTGTGGCAGAAAAAAACATCATTGAACATTTGAGAGACATGGGTTCTAGCTATTTGACCTTGAATTAAACTTTAATTAACTTCTTCGTGCACTGGGTTCATATCTGATACATAAAAAAATTCACAGAGATTGCAAATCAGCAGTCCTAGCTAGATTCAGCACACAGATATGTTTTGCTTGACCCACATGGTATTAAAAAAAATGAATTAAATGGTTGTATCAATTTACACTCCCATCAGCAGTGCATGCGAGTCATAGTTACTCTATATCCTTACTAATACATGATAGTGTCAACCTTTTTCATTCTAGACATTTTGGTGTGTTTGTAGTCAGATTTCATTATGTATTTAATTTTTATTTTTCTGATGACTAATAAAGTGAAGTGCCTTTTCATATATTTCTTAGCCATTT
>NW_017731737.1:1204521-1218745 GCF_001890085.2 Hipposideros armiger | reverse complement strand
AAACAAACAAACAAACAAACAAAAAAAACATTGGAAGGAATCACAGGGCAACAGGACAATGTGAAATTCAAGCTGCATGTTTGATTGTTTCTAACCATATCTGTTATCATCTTATTGGATGGTGACCATAGTGTGTGGTCTTTTCATGTCACCAGGGGTCTTGAAAGGAACCTACATATTCAACACTTGAATATGTCCAGTCTCGACCTCTCAATGATTCCCAAAGACCTATTAACACACTGGGGTGATCGGGTGGAAGTTATTCCCCTTCTGGGCCAGGATTAAAAACGTCCAGGCAAGTTTTACCTTGTGCCATTCAGCAAAATTTTACCCTACCTACAATGCCAAAAGATTTGAGAATTGTGATGATTTAAGACACAGCTAGTGCCCTTGTAGAATTCACAAACCAAAAGGACATGTGATAAGTAAACGTATAATGGTAATATTGCTTAGTAAGTAGGATGTAAGATACAGAAGCATCTGGAGAAGATATCTTAAGGTCAAGAAAGTCTCTGTAATGCAATAATAATAATAATAATAGTAATAATAATAATGATAATAATAAAAAGCATGAAGAAAAAGGAAAAGAGAAGTGGAGAAGGAGAAGTAATGCATACCAAACAATGAAAAGCAACTTGATAGATGATCCCTTAGGTTGAGAGGCCATGACACGTTTGGGAAAGTGCGTTTTCACTGATAGGCAAGAAGTGGTGATATAATAAGATGGAAAAGAGGTTCCAAAAATAAGGTCGGAAGATCAAGCAACTTACTTCGTGCCTAAACATTCTCCTTTTGTTACAGACCAAAGGCATCTTCTTAAGAATATTTCTGTCTTGGCTTTCTTAGAATGAGGATGTTCTGAGAAATACCCTTATCTCCAGCTGCCCACTTTAGAGAGGGCTTAAAATTCAAGATACAACAGCGTCGGCAGGCCTTAATTGTTTTCCTACAACTCTACTCTGATAGTTTAAATATTTCTTCCTACAATGTCTCCATTCAAACACTAACAAGTCAAAACACACTAAAAAGGATACTTTGCTGTTGCAAAGTCTGTAATAATAAGATTACACATTTCAACACCTAAATCTGACACCTTCAAAAAAGTATTTCAATCCATCTATATTAAAGAATCACATGAGGAAAAAATGAAATTTGAACTCTGTCTCCTTTTAACTTTCTCATGTTTTTTTGGAAAGTATGCTGCATTTTCATTGAAATTATCCTTTGATCTTCAGTGACTATAGATATTCTGTACCTCATTTATGTTTAAGACAATGCAACATGTTTGTTTTGTCATTAATACTAATCCTACCTTGATTTCTTTGAACTGTTGGAAACAGGTAATTCAACTTAAGTCTTTTCTAGACAATCTTTTCTTTTCTTTGTTGGATGATGAAATTTCTCTGGTGTTAACACCTAAAAAGACTGCCTACTTTCCCTTTCCTCTTCTAATTATCGGCTATATTGTTAGACTGCATCCAAGAAACCAATTTAGCTTTTGAATTGAGGAAGAACATATTAATTTAAGCAGCTTCTGACCTTTGTTAAAATGAGGAGTTAAAAAGACAATCAAGAAGTTAAACCAAAACTTCTAAGATTAAAAAAAAAAGTTATGCTTTTTAGCAAATTGATCATGGGCATAATCCTTCATATGCCTTTTTTCTTCATTTTATATTTAATGCTGTTGTCTTGTAGACATACTGAAAACTTCCAATATAAAATATCTTACAAATGAATTGTGGTCTTTGTTAAAATATTGATGATTTGGCCAAAATGTACATTGGTGAGCATTGGTAAATATGTTTTGAGGTTTTTCTAAAACAGTCCTGTTTACCAGAATTGATTTTGATCCACTTCAAAATTAAACCTCATTTGTTACTAAGGTTTTCCATGCAACATACATTTGCACAAACACCTGGCAAATTTCTAGATATCACATCTGGTAGGTGTGGATGAAATTCATTAGACTACGTCTTCTAAGCATATATGTTTGCCAAACCTTTGATATGACAGGCGCTTATTCCTGATGGCAGCCATTTATTCTTTGCCAGTTCATAAGTGCTTCCTTGTAGCAATGGATTGCATTTCCGCTGGCATTTGAAACACTGGCAACTACATCACTGTATGCTGAATACATAGGCAGAGAGATTACTATCAATCCAAAACAGCAGAATGAGAGTTGCAGTTTATAGAAGGTTGTTGAGCTAAAGTCAACAGAGGACTCTTGGCTTTAGGGTGAGCATTCTAACGGGAAGGAAGTACATGTACATTACTGAAGGGCCACTTCTTAAGTATTTGATTACAGACAAAAAATAGACTTACTTAAAAGGTCTTTTATAAGGGGGAAGATAGGAGTCAGACAGTCTGATAACAGAAAAACTTCTGCTTTTACTTTGGGGTCTCTCCAAAGCAACTGGAAAATGTTCCACATTTTTCTTCAAGTGGACATGTAAGCAAATGGTTATCATGGAAGCTATTTGCAGATATGACTTAGGTGCTAGTCTGAAGGGTTGACAAGGAAATGATTTGCTTTAAAGTGATCCTAAACAATGAAAACAAGATGCCCATTGTTAAGTTGTCTTTCTCAGTATATGTTTTGAAGAAATTGAGCCTTTATGACTAAAGTAATGGATGCTTATATAATTCTTTATTTGTAAGAGTGGTGTAATAAAATCTATAGCAGATGGGAACAAAGGGGGAAATTATATATATATATATATATATATATATATATATATATAATTATATATACATATATATTTATATATGTGTGTGTATATATATACATATATATTTATATATGTGTGTGTATATATATAAATATATTATATATAGAAATATATTATAAATATATATATATATATATATATATTCCAATGCTAAACTGTAAAAAAAAAAGTACTTCTATCACTAGCCAGAGGATAAAATAATTTAGACTTTAGAATATATACCTTAGTGACCACCTTTGACGCAGTCATTTTTTATTCTGGAATGTACTCTGAAAGAGCACAAAACCAATTTGTCTTCATTGTTTTAAAGAATGCCATCTTTTGTGCACGCTCTCCAAATCATCCCAGGAAAAAAGCTCTTTTGGCTTCTATGTGATTTTGTTGCTTAGAAAAGTCATTTAAGAAGCATTTGTAGTCCTAGTGTACATATATGTGTGCTTGTTTGTTTGTAAACAATAGCTATGCTTATTTTAAAGTTAAGGGATGAGGAGATTTTATGTGTGGCACAATGTTGAATGTTAATGAGTTAGTAATGCTTACTGTTGTCACTGGATGTGAAATAGCTAGTTAAATAAGATTTGGCTTGATACATGAAGTACAATGCTATCATAAATTATCTTGGACTCACTAGGGAGATTGTGCTTATATACAATGCCAAAATAACCAGTCATGTAAGTAAAACAGTTGTCAATTTAGTGAAAATGACAGTCAAATTTGATGTTTGCCTCAAATTATCTGGCAAATTAAATAAAAAACACAACAAAATAGAGTTCAATTACTTATTGATGATGTACAGATCAAAACTTTCACAAATTAATACAAGCATATAAATTTGATGCGATGATGAAAATAAAAAAGATCCTGGAGATGTTTGAAATCTAGTCCTTGAAGAAACAATTTATCAGATCCACTCCCACACTGTCTGGGTCAGCTCTGCCCCAGAATAACTGTGTCATATACCCATCTAAGTGTCCAAGGATATTATAGAGAGCAGCTCAGGGATTTTTAATCACCAAGGTGATGTGGTTATCTCATTAGCTATAAAGTCAAAGAAAGACTTACACAAATGTCAGAACTGTGTTCGGTGGAAAATTCCATTTAATGAATCATAGATGCTGCTCATTATTTGTTAATAACTCAGAACCATTTCAAATTTCTCTCTCAGTATTCAAGTGAGTCTCCTTCCAGAATACATTTTACAGATATTATATATATATATATATATATATATATATATAATATCTGTAAAAAATATATATATATATATTTGTAAATATATATATATATATATATATATACACACATATATATATACACACATATATATATACACACTCTCTTGGACATAGGATTCTAATCATAGATACTAGAGTGTGTCATAAAGAGTAAAAATTCTGCAAAAAATGTGATATTGATATGGTAGAGTCATATCTAATTTCTAAAAATTAGTTAGGATTTTAATGTGAAGTACACATAAAGAGAAGGTGGCACAAATCATTTATATAGAGATTTCAAAACTTAATTCCTTGACCAAAAATAATTTTCAGTTTCTGTCTTCAAGCATTCTACATTCCCTGTACTACAAATATAAAACTAGTTGTCAGGTAGTGGGGAATTTGGAGTACCTCTGAGTTCAAGAGGTCTTCTAATCCTTTAATTGAAAGGTACACATCGCTGGGAGCTGCACTTCCCTTTGATAGAGTACCTATGCCATGGAGCTGTGGCTTCCTTCCTCTTGCTGCTTATATTGAATATAGTTAATGTTCTATTACATAATAATTCATTCTGTAGCCCCACTCAGAAGATAAATTTACCTCCGATTCTTCCAAGAAAATTAAAGGTGTATGAATTGAACTAAATCAATTTTTTACTTTCATAGCTAGCAATTCTTCAAAATCTGTTTTGTTCCTTCATTCCCTCTTCTAGTTTCAGATGAAGAAATATTTAATTTCCCTTTAAAAGCTAATGCCTCTGTCTGTATATTAACTCACTCTCTCAACATTACAAATAATCTCAAGGTTTTGGGGAGGTTGCTGTTATTGTTTACCTTAAATGGCAACATTAAGCAAAGCAAGAACCATCACCATCACCCCTGAAAAGAACAGTTAAAACAAAATTCTGACTCATATCCTGACCCTTCCTCTGACCCTCTATCTATGATCTGATTCATCTCCTCTATATATCCATTTTCTCATTGTGTGGGCAATTTTAAACCTATTTAAATTTGGCTTCTATCGTTTGGCTTCACTAAGACTACTTTGTTGCATTTAACCCAGACGATAATTCTATTTTGCATGTTTTTTCTAAGCAGACTCATCTAGTTCCATAACTTCATTTATCCCCTTTATACTGATAACTCCAAAATTTTAATCTCCAGTAATATATCTATACATCCAACTACTTCTGGATGTCTCTATGCTCCCTGTACTCCTGAAGCTAATACATTTACAAGACTGACCTCATCATCTTTACCCCCAAACCTGCTCCTCTACCTGGTTTCTCTATCTCAGTCAACAGCCCCACTTTTTACCAAGCGAACATAGTCAGAAAACTGAGCCTCAAACTAACTGATTTATTTTCTTTTACTTCCTACATCCAATTAGCCTTCAAGTCTGGACGATATGCCATCTTCAGCATTCTCAATACCACATCTTTACCATCAGTCCTCTATGATGATGCCAAAGTGGTCTTCCTAAAAAAGTTCATATTTCTTCAGGCTACTCCTTACTTGAAACCATCCAATAAATACACCACCTACAGAAAAACACACAAAGGATACTCTTTATGATGTATCATTTCCTGGTCTGCACCTCTGTACCACAGAATAATATTCTCTTTGTCTTTAAGGTTCCTCCAACAATACTTTCATCCATATTTTGTATATTGTGTACAGCTGATTGCAATGGCCAGCTAAAAAACCACCAACATCACTAGGTTCAGTAGAAAGGAACTCCTCAGTGAAATACACCCAAATTTTAAATGTGGTTCTGAATCTTAACAGTTGTTGAATTTGGTCAGTTTTCTTAAAGCTTATAAATCTGTTTCTTTTCCTCAAAATGAGTCAATTAATGTGTCTAGAATATAGTTGTTGTGAATAGTAAATGGGATAATATGTGTAAAGTACCCAGCAGGGTATCTGATATCATTGAACAAATGATAGTTGTCACTTCACTTTGGTTCCTAGTGGTAATCTCTCCCTAAACACCTCTTGAGCTCCCAGCTCTTCCTGAATGACCTTGGCCAAATTACTTAGCCTTTCTGTACCTCATTTTCCTCATATGTAAAAGTGGACAGCAAATGACTCTGCCTCAGAGAGGTGTTTTGAAAATTAAGTGACTTAATAAAAGTAAAGCCCATAGGTCTGTGCTCAGCATATAGAAAGTGCCTATATTCTTATGAGTATAGCAGTTACCTATTTTCCTTTTAATTGTAGTTACTTAGGCTTTTTTTTTTACCATTACTAGTTTGCAGTGATGAAACCTAATGTAAAGTAATATAGAAGAAACTAGTTTGATAAGTGAATCTGAAACATTGTAAGAGTATAGTGAATATTGATTAGTAATAATTTTCATTCTTTCTCTGTGTGTTTTATTTTTCTTCTTCCTTTAAAAATTATTAATACAAATAAACAGAGTTGAGCCAACACAGTGAAAGGTATGTAGAGAAATGTTGGCGAGAAGGAAGGTCTTGCCAACTCAAAAGGAAAATGACCTCTTTCATGATCAATTGAGGTGGTCAGGGAGTCTCATCAGAGTCAAAGCACAGGTTAAAACTCAGGGAAACTTTGAAGATCAAATTAGTTTAGTAAGGAAGAAGAAACACTCTCAGAAAAATAACAGGAATAAGGCTCAAGATGAATACAGTTACAATTGTAGAGAAATTACATACCTATGCACATGTGTGTATGTACATATATGAATTGCCTAATCTAACAGCTAGGGTCTTCAGAATTGTTTTGGAATTTTCCTCCTAAGTAACAAATTTTCAGACACTGAATATTATATTCCACCTAAGATTCTGCATCATAGTAGCTGGTGCCTAGTTAAAGTATCTAAAATAAAGATCAGTGATTAGTTTACACAGCTACATAAATGAATCCTCAAAGTTTTTAAATGAATATATTCTAAATGGTGAAGCATGTCACGTGTATCCACTTACCAATGTGAATTTTTAATTCTTGCCCTGCTTATGTTTGTCTTTGCTAAAAAGGAGGACTAAGAAGTCTTACACAGGCCTGTGGCAATTTAACTGTGGCCCAGCACTGCTGGTGTGAGACAGAAAGGAGCCAAGGAACTGTGTTCTTTCTCCTCCTTAAAAGACAATGGCTTTCTCTTGTTTATACTCATAGAACAAAAACATTCTTAAGAAAAAATTCACATAAATCTTACAGTCTAAGTTAGCAATACTTCAAAATGATGTCTTATATTATTAAATACCACCAGTTCTTAATTGCTGAAATAGACACGTGCCCACACATCAGATGATAGGCTGCTGTGAAATGTTCAATAGAGAAAAATCCTACTGAGATAAGTTCAGCAGAGAATTTACTAGTTCATTTCCTGGTAGGCACCCCACTGATAGAGTTTAAAGGAGCCACAGAACACAGATCAAGATTTGGTAAGATGCAGACTGCAAATTTAGCCATCGGATGAAATCTAGCTTCTTAATCATCAGGCAAGATTTTGAGATTGAAAATGAAATGTAAAATTAGCTGTTCAAAAAGTATCTCCTTAATATCATAATTGATTGAAAGAATAAGGTTTGGAAAAGTCAACTGAAAGCTAAACTGATTATTGTTTCGGAGTTTTGGGTACATTAATTATCATCAGGAAATGAAATTTAACAAAGTTTGCTCAGGCACAGAATACATTGGTGGAAGTTCTAGTGTATTCAATACTAGAATAATTCTGATAATGATTGCTGAGAATAAACAGGGGCGTGTATTCAGATGGAGAGTTGTTCATTATAGACTTCCAGGATGAAGGGAAGATCTACTTCTAGGGCTTTCACACCAACTTGCCTAAGACTGGGGCTCATAACCTAAATCCAGTTTTTGTTTCACTCTTTAGAAGGAATGAAATTACTGAGAAAACAGTATCTTGTCTAGAGGAAGTTTCTCAATGGATTTAGTTACAACATGGAACATAAGAATTTCACTGTATAATTCATTTCAATACAAGTATGTTTTATCACGTACTTTATACAAGGCAAATGATACAATAACAAACAAGCAGATCTCCAGCTGTCAAGGCTTTTGACTCTTATATGTATCATTTCTATTCATACTTGAAAAAAGAAAGTCAGAAATAAGGCATATTTTGGGATCTATCCTCTACATTAAAAGATACTTTGCAGAAAATAAAAGTTGCCTAATAAATGTTCATGGTTTGGACACTGGTCCTGGCATTCTAAACAACTTTAAACTAGAAAGTGAGATCAGAGAAGGGAAGCACACAGTAAGCCAGAACACATGTGAAGAAGTGGCAAATCATTCAAAGAGTGCTTTGTTTTATGAAAACGGCAGAGCTGAACAGAAACAATCTACTCCTGGTATTGTATTTCTGCATGAAAGAGTATTGAGAATAGCAAAGACAGACCACAATAAGCCATACCTCCTGATACTTACACCCTTGTGTCGTCCCCACCCCTTGAATCTAGGCTGGGCCTGTGACTAACTTTAATCAATAGATCAGGAGGAAGCAGCACTGTGTTAGTTCTAGGTCATGCCCTAACAAAACCTGACAGCCTCCACTTCTACACTTTTGGAAACCCTAAGCTACCATGTAAGGAGCCTGGCTACACTGCTTGAGACACTGTAAAGAATATCAAGAGAGTCCCTGAGACTATGGTGAGATAGGCCCAGCCATCTAAGCATCCCACACAAAAGTTCAGATTACTTCATCCTCAGCTGAGATCTGAATGCAATCCCATAGGATCCCAAGTAGAACAGGAGAGAACTGTCTAGGTGGACCCAGTCAACCCACAGAACTGCTGGGTTGTTGGCTTAAGTTGTTACTAAGCTTTAAAGTTGTATCTTTTTCAGCAATATTTAACTCTAGCAGTAGCCTTTAGTTGTAAGAAATTGTCAGAAAAGTACATGCTAATTAGCTATGATCTTTAGCAACATATTCTATTTCTACTGAACTACTTCCAAGTGGATTAGAGTTGGTTTACTAAGAAAATGTACATAAACATAAAGCAATGCATGTTTAGAAGCACAAACAAAACAAAACAAAACAAAACAAAATAAAACAACAACAACAAAAAAACCCCACAAATTCATTTAGAGGTATATATTTTTTATTTTCTCTTTTTATTTGTATTTTTTTAGCTTTGAACCATATTTTCGTAAGATAAGTTATAACAAACTCAAAATAAAAACACATAAGAAGTTGACCTGTTTTAATGAAACGATGTTGTAGCCTGCCCACACATCCACCCTTCCCTCTCCATGGAACCACTAAGACTCCATAGAATGCAAATTAAAACCATGAATTTGGAGAATGGAAATAAATATTTATACTGGGGACTTGGGGTTAACTCATTTAAACCCCAAATTAGACAACAAATGTCGGTTACTAGAACCCCTTTCCCCTCTGAGAGAGAGGAAACACAATATGTTACAAATCATTGACTGATGAAAAGAAGATTGTAAATTTGACTGGAGGTACAAACTTGAGCTGGATTGAATTACTTAATAATGGGGGGATTTTGTAATACATCCTTTTGTAAGTGCAGTATGTTAGTCCTGTCAAACTTGACAATCAAAAGTGATTTTTGTTGTGAGTCGATAAAGTATGTCAGTAGTCAAACTCTAAATTGCTCATGCATCTTATCAACAAACTATAAAGAACAACAAAAGAATGAATAAAATCACAGAAATGCCTTCAGTATAATCAGAAGAAAAAATAACTAAAGATTTCAAATTATGTAAGTAAAAAAAAAAAAAATCCAGCAGAGCTAATTCTTGAGCTCCTGTTGGAAACCTTTACAAATTACTAAGGTGATATGGGAAAGTTGTGTGGGAGAAAGCAAAAGCAATAAATAAAATCACCTCCAAAAGAAAGTCAACCTCCAGTGTGAAAACAGTGAAAAAAGAATCCTGGTAAATCAGAGCTTTGACTATATGGAAATAATTTAAAAGTTTTCAATAAGTTAGTTTTGATAAGACAATGTTTCTGATGAAGGTAAAATGAAAGGAACAAGCAATTTTTGGAGACTGTTTAATAATATGAGAAAAAAATAATTAGTATACTCTGGAAATAGTCAAAAGTTATCTGGAAAGACAACCCTGTTTTAGACTGAATGACTCCATAAAGATGTCACATCCCCTTAAGTTATTCTGTAAATTTAATGCAATCCCAATTACGAAAAGAAAACTAAAATGTCATAGAGCTGAACTAGTTGACACTAAAGTTCATATGGAAGATAAATATTCAAAGATAGCTAGGAAAATAGTGAAAAAGAAAAGCTTTGAGGCAGACAGGTTCTAGTAGATATTAAAACATGTGGCAGTCTCCACAGTTGAAACAGTATCATAATGATGTGTGAGTGGAGAGGCAATTTAATAGAATAGAAAAAAAAAAAAAACAACGTAGAAAGAGATCCACGTACATAGATGAATTCTGAGCTGATTGAAATTTTGCAATGATTAAGCTGCCCTCTAAAATCACTGAAGAATAAAATAAGCTGTTTAATAAATGGTACTGGGACAACTGAACAGCTTTTGGAAAAAATATTAAATTAGATACAACCTTACAACATATCCCCCCCCCAAAAAAAAACAAAACTGTAAATGATTAAAATATCTAAACATAAAAATTAAACCATCCAAGCATATAAAAAAGTTTGAATACCTTTATAACCTGGGTACAGGGAAAACCTTTCTAACTATAACTAAAAATTCAAATACAACAAAAAATTAATACAGACAACAACAAAAGAAAACCCACCTCTACATTGTAAAAACAAAACAATGAAAAATGAAACTAGCTAAATAAAGGCAAATCGAAAGACAAATGACAGAGAGAAAATATTTGCATCATGTGTGTAAATATTGGGATAACATGTATACTATATAAATAACTCTTAAAATTTAAGGAAAACAAAACAACATAAAAACTTGATAAAAAATAGACTGAAAAACATGAACAAATCACAAAAAAATGATATTACAAAATAGCCTTTAATTTTATGAAAATACAACTACCCTATGATAAATTTCTCCCCTATCAGACTGACAAAATTTAAGAATCTCACAGCACAGTCTTTTTGCTGGGCTATGGGGAAATAGGCACTCTCATAATCTGCTGGTTGAAAGAAAACTGGTTCAACCTCTATGAATGGGAATTTGGCAATACATAACACAGGATATTGTGCATGTGCCTTTTAACTTCTAGGAATGTGTCCTGAAGTTCCACATCCAACAATTCAAAACTATATGCAGACAGGTATTTATTGTAGCACTATTTAAAATTGTAAAATTTGGGAACAACCTAAATATCCATATATGAAAGAGTGATTGAATAAGCTATATATAAAAAGGAGTACTGTGTAACTGTAAAACAAAATGAGAAAAATATCTATGATGTATATGAAATCGTTTCCAGGGTATATTAAGCAGAAAGAGCAAAGTAAAAAAAAAAAAAAGTACCCATAAGCAAATTTTGTGTAAGGAAGAGGGAAAATAGATATATACACAGGAATAATAAAACAGAGACATGAAATTGACTACCTTAAAAGGGTGATTTAAAATGTAAAAGGAAGGAATACAGGGTAGAAGCAGAGTGAAAAGGAATTATTGGTGGTAAGAATGGATGGAAGTGAGGGGTGGAGGGAAGGACACTTCTCTGAGTGCACCTTTTAGTATAATGGCTCCTGGAACCATATTAATGCTTTTCGTACTAACTACCACTGCTACCATCACCAATAATATAACGACCAAGGTGGGGAAAACTCTAATATGAATAAGTAACACAATGGAATAAATTAACTTCATTTAAAAACTAATATAAGCACATTGAAGGAGTATAAAAAGAACCTAAACTAACCCAAGTAATGTTTAAAATGTTTAAGTAGTATTTTGACTCTATACCCTTAGTCTAAAGACAGAAAGAAACTATAAGCAAATATTGAACTCAAGTCAGTTTGTTTGATTTTGCAGTGAGAAGGGTTGGCAGTCTTGAAACTACTTTCAGTGTATTATAAGATTGAGCAAAAAGGTAAATATATTGAGGATAACAGGAGAGGAGAGGAGAGGAGAGAAGAGAAGAGAAGAGAAGAGAGAAGGAGAGAGAGAGAGAGAAAGAGAGAGAGAGGGAGAGAGAGAGAGAGAAACCAGCATCAAATTATTAGCTCTGTCTGCTGAGACACCCTGGAATCAATGTCTGTCCAGTAACATTGAGCACACCTACCATTCATATCTTGGATTCTAAACCATTCTCCACTACAAGAAACCAAGACTACTTAGAGAAATGGCTGACTCCAGGCAGGCACAGGAAAAGAAAGAGATAAACCTGGAATATCCTGGAATATAAAGATGTACCCAAAAAATGGTTAGTATGTGTCAAAACGACCAAGGGGCCTGCTTGAAGGGGATTCCACTGGCCAACATTAGGACAATTTGAACCTCAAAACAGTGATAATAATGGATTCTAACCCATTAAATAAAATAAAAAGCCAAACTCTACACTGATATAAATAAATGAATGGGGAGAAAGAAAACTCTTCCTTACAGAAGAATACCAATTAATGAATTTAGAAAACATGATAATTAGCAAAAAAAAAATCATTTGGCCTGCATTATAGTAATAATCATCAATGCAAACTAATAAGGGAAAGTTTAATGAAGAATACGATATTTCATACCTCAAAGCATCTCCCCACAAAATACTTCTTATTTGCAAGGGAAAAATAGTAGCTTTATAGGGGAGAAACACAGCAGACACACCTTAAGCAAATGATCAGAATTGACACTGCCTATAACAGGCTAAATCCACATGTGCACCTCTTTTTAGGATGCAGAGAGAAAGACATCACTTCTGAATTACTGTCAAATAGGCATATCTGAATCAAATAACAAGAAAACATCAGACAAGCTGAAACTGGGAACATTTACAAAATAACTGCTCCGTATTATTCAAATATACCCAGGTCATGACAGCCACAGAAAATCTGTGGAACTGCTCCATATTATAGGAGACTAAATGCTAAACAATTAAATCTAATGTGTGATATTGGACTAGATCCTGGACCAGATTTTTTTTTTTTAATAAAAATCGTTATTGTGAAAATTGGAAAAAATTCGAATAACACCTTGGGATTATATAATAATATTGCACTAGTGTTAAATGTTTTATTTTGGAAGTTAATGTAGTTTTATAGTCAGGAGAATAGCCTTGTCTTTGTGAAATACACAGGAAAGTGCCGGTTCAAGGGGTATCATGTGACTATTCAAACTTCAAAGAGCACAAAAAATGTCAATGTCATTAAACCTATCTCAAAACAATAGGGTACTAAAAATTGAGCTGCAATTATACAATCAAATTAGAATTAATTTCCTTATATAAATTAAATAAATAAGCAAAGAGAAGATAATTTTAAGAGGTTATGGAAAATATCAACATCCTTTTCAGCAATATCAAATTGAATAGTAAATGATTTACCAAAAACATACATAAATTTAAAAATGTTATACCAACATTCAATTCCTGTAAAGCATTGGATTAATATAGGTGATATATTCACCTTTTTTTCAAAAGGGCCAGTGACATCTATTTTGACACCTATGTTAATAGCTTTTCTCTGCTTCTTCATGCAGTTACTTCCTGTTATGTTAACTGAAATTTTGTTGTTAAAATTTAATTTAAACATCATAAAACTATGCTTACAGAGTAAAATATCAAGGCCTAAGAAATATTTTGCTATTAGGTGACAAATGGAAAGTTGGACGCTGTGTTTCATCTCAAGCCGTAGTGGAAATCTCCTACTATTTTTTGAATTCTTTAACAAAACTTTACATGGTTACTGTAGATGTATTTATTTATTATGCATTAAAAATATTATTGACATCTTGTAAATTGAAACAAGCATTTATAAGTAAAGAGGAAACACACTCAGCAGTGAATCTCAAGATTCTTACAGAGATTTCACTCTTGCCAAGTGAAATCTATGAAACTATCTACTAAAAAAAACCAAAATACTAAACTTAATGCTTCTAATGCGACCATGTATGTGCTGTGAACAATTACTATTATCACCATAATACTTTTTAAACATATATGGTGTTCATATGACAAAATAAACCCCTTTAAGCAGGAAAGTATTTCAGTCTTTATCCTAATGTTCTAAAAATACAAAAATGAGATTTGAATTTAGGATATTGTTGAAATAAAAAAGAAGTGAAAAAAATGAATTTAAAACATAGAAGAAAGACATTATATATATATATATATATATATATATATATATATATATATATATATATATATATAAAA
>NW_017731737.1:1194010-1200056 GCF_001890085.2 Hipposideros armiger | reverse complement strand
GATACGTCCACTGCTACCATCCTGGTTCAAGCTACCATAATGTCTCACCTAGATGGTTGAGATAGTCTCCAAATTTCCTGCCTCTACCTTTCATTTATTTATATATTCAATCAACTATTTATCAAGTGCCTGCTAAGTGTCTGATACTTCTCTAGGTTGTGAAGATATGATAATGAATGAAAGAAAAGTTCTTTTACTCGTGGAGCCTATTTTGAAGTCGAAGGAGATATGTTAAGTCAAATATATAGTATGACAGATGGTCAAAAACAAAGTAGAAGGAAAATTAGTTTTGTTAGGGGTACACATTTTAGATGGTGATCAGTGAAGGCTTTCTTGAGAAGGTGATATTTGAACGAAGTCTTGAAAGAATCAAAGAAGTGAACCATGTGGCTCTCTGGAAGAATATTCCAGGATAGAGAAACAATTAGGATAAAATTCCGTACCACAAGAGTTCTAGGAATAACATGGAGTCTAACAAGGAGTAGGGCGAGCAAGAAAAAGTGGAAGCTTGTTTTGTAAGCCATTGTAAAGCATTTAGACTTTGAGGAAGATGAGAAAACACTGTGGGTTTTGTGTAGAGGTGTGATATTATCTGACTTACCTATATTATATCATTTACCTGAATTATTTAATATGGGCCATTCTACAACAGTGTTAGGAGACTATTGCAATAATCCTGGTGGAATATGTTGATGGGTTGGAAAAGTTAGTAATAGTAGTGGTGATGAGAAGTGGTATATTTCTGAGTAAATTTTGAAAATAAAACCAAATGACTTGCTGACAGATTTGGATTTTGTGAGTGGGAGAAACAGGAATCCATGATGACTTCAAAGGCTTTGGCTGAACCACTGCAAGGATAGAGTTGCCATTTACTAAAACAGGGAAGAATATAAGAAGAGGAGGAGGTTTTGAGAGGAATATGAAGAGTTTGGGTTTGTATCAAGTTTTGAAAAATGATATATTATTTTTCCAAGTGGAATGGTTAAACCTGGAAAACAAAAGAGGACTGGGCTGGAGGTGTGAAATTGGGACTCATCGATGGATATATGACATTTAAAGCCCTACACTGAGCGCTGACAAATGAGTAAGAGAGTAAGTATAGATTTAGGAAAGGCTCGCAGATCAGGGAATGACACTTGGTGCACTCTAACGTTAGAGTTGGAGTTCTGAGAGATGAAGAGGAACCTGCAATTTTGTTAGTTGCGAAGGAACCAGAAAAATATGGTGTCCTGGAAATCAAGTGAAGAAACGATTCATGAAGGAAAGAGGAAAGATGGGCTGGAGGCTGCTACTAGACGTTTAAGAGAATGCTAGAAAGTGGCATGAGATTTAGGAATCTGGACATCATGGGGACCCTGACAAGAGCAGTTTTAGGGGAGTATTGGGATTAACAGGATAGTTAAAGTACATGTAAGAAGACGAGAAGAGAGGAATTAAAGAATATCAGTATCAACAACTCCAGGGAGTTTTTCTGAAAAGGAGAGCAAAGAGTTTGTGCAGTAACTGAAGGGAGAAGTAGATCAAGAGATTATGAGTATGCTAAGAAGTTTTCATTTACTGTAAGACTTGAATGTTAGCACATTCTTCTTTCCTTTATTTACAAATTTTAAAGGGCTGTCTTACTGAAGCAAACCAGCACTGACACACTATATTTATATGATAATATAAGAGGCAGAACTTTGGGCTGCACATATTATCAATTTGGTAGATAGTACAAAGTTTCTTGCATTCTTACATCATTAATGCATTTATATTAGAGCATTTTTAATTTTTAAATTGTCTTTTAAAGATTAGATATATTTTTAAATTCAAAATCATTTTAGTTGGTTAATACAACTCCTCAAAGGCTGTAGTCTGAGTCTTTGTTTAAAATATATGAACTAAATCCTATTTCCATGAGGTTTGGGGCCATATTACCTTCTTATGACTGGATTCTGATAAGATGAATAAGCGTTTTGTTGGGCCAGCCAAATGGCGCGTTTATTAAGAGTTGGCTTGGGACACCAGCTCTGAGCAGCAGGTGTCCAGATCCCACATGAGGGCCAGGGACACTGTGCCCTCTACGGCTAAGATGGTGAACAACAGCTCAACCTGGAGCTGGGCTGCTGTGAGTCGCTGGCGACAGCCTAGGCTGCAGTGGGGCTGGCCAGCAGTGGTCGTTAGCTTTCATGAGCTGCCGTGAGCAGCCGTCCAATGACTGGTGAACAACTGCCTCAGGCAGGAAGAGTGCAATGATAATACCAACACGGGCCAGTGAAGCGATGTCCTCCACAACTAGACTGAAGAACAAAAGGACAGCAACCTGTCTGTTCCCCTTCCCCAATTCCCCAATAAAATCTTAAAAAAAAAAAAAAAAGAAATGCTTTGTTGTCAGCCCCCAGCATAACACCCCAGCTCTATCCTGACCCTGCTGCCAAGGTCTCTAGTGCCTAGTCATTTCTGAACAAATAGCAAAAACATCAACCGGCTAAATTTAGACCCATCTCAGTGAAGAGGGAGTTTGAGGCAGCCTTGGCAGCAATTGGAGCATCACTAAGACAGGGGACTCACCTCTGCCAATGCTTTGGTTCCCTAAGAATATTAATAGATGGACGAAGGACTCAACAAAGGGAAACTGGCCAGTAGAAGAAGGAAGACTAGAGAGAGATGGTTGGAAGAGGCCAAAAAATAAATGTTAGCTTGCCCTTAGCCTTAAACGTCTACCTGTGTATTCTATCTATGTCTAGAATCTTTACATTTACAAGTTTGCCCTGAAACTAAAGTTGATTATTTCTCCTCTTTCTAAGCCTGGGAAGAAGACCCTGGTTATCACAACCCTGTTCCAGTCCTCCCAGGCCTGGTAGAAATCACGCTGATAGAATGAGCATACTGAGTGTGTCTGGGTGTGTCTGTGAGCCCAGGACAGAACTGCAGGACAACTGTAGGGTCGGAACATGTATCTTGGGTTCATTTTATCATGTACAAATTTGAAAGGTTAGTCAAAAATATACATAGCAATTTGTCCAAATACAAATATATAAGTTAAGCTTTTTTTCCCAATAAAATGAAAAGACTTGCTTGGGTTATGTAATGTGGGAAAAGGCACCTAAAAACAGAACAGAAGCAAACGTAGGATTAACTTCACAACTGGGCCTCATAGAAATACTCTGTAACTTAGATCATCAACAAGAGGATAACAATTAAATGAATTCTCTTATCTTCATATGATGCAGCAATTTAAATGGTGCTTTATGAAGGATTAAGGCAATATATAAAATTACATNTGAAAAAAATGAATTTAAAACATAGAAGAAAGACATTATATATATATATATATATATATATATATATATATATATATATATATATATATATAAAATGCATCAAGAATTGCCTGGATAACAGTTAGTAAAGCCTACATACCCGTTAGCAGACGACTGGAGCTTACATAATGAGAACAGAATTCTGGGCCCCAGACCTAGGCTAGAAGTGTCATTTAGCACACAGAACAGCAAAAGTCATCAACTTATATTGCTAATGTTAAGACTATGAATTCTGATAAATTGTATCAGATACATCAGAGTTTAAACAAAGAGACTTAAAAATGCAGTGTCTTAAATATAATTAAGGTTTACTTTCCTCACACATAAATCAGTTCAGTTGGGTACCATGTTTCCTGTGATCATTTAAGGATCCAGGTTTCTTGTTTTACTGATCCAGCTTTTCCTAAGGTTTTGCTGTCTTTGGCATTGCCCAAACCGGCTGCAGCCACATAAGAAGAGAAAAATACGAAGTCCAGATAATTCATTGCACCCATAGTTTTCACCTACATCTCATTGTCAAGAACTTAGGCATGTGGCTGGTTACATCTCATTGTAAAGGTGCCTGTGAAATGTAGTTTCAACCTGCATAGACATGTATCCAGTAGATCCTTTTGCCAAATGGGAAAAAGGGAGAATGGACATTGAGGGCAATTTGTAATGTCTGCCTCACATATTATTCTATGAGGTAGAATCTTAATTAGAAGGGTTTGTTAAAAAAACTCAAAGTGGGAGAGAAAATAAATCCAACAATCTACTTTCAGGCTTCAAAAGGAACTTAAATCCTGGGATAGACAAAGGGAGAAAAAAACAAAAAAAGAAGACACAAAGTGAACATTAGAAAGTTTGAAAATTCCTGCAGTACCCATAATTATTTGGTATAATGACTTACTGAAATTTAGGTGTCTTAAAATAACTCTTTTAATACTCTTTTTTTTTCTGTTTCACTTTAATTAAGCTTATCATTAGCTCCTAAGTCCCAAAATGTTTTTAAAAACTTTGCAAGGGAAAAAAAAATAAAATCAAGCACTCCCACCTGGTGAATCAGCTCCATAAAACTTGTAACACTTGGTATTATTCAGATTGAGCTCACATTAACACGTATTTTTATATGTATCATGCTGATCATGTAAATTGTTAGCTTTCTGGAAAAACAAGAAAGAAAGAAACCACACAAATTGTAACTGATTAGATGTGATGGCAATCATACAGAGCTAGTCTTTTTTGGGGGGAGGCAGGGGTTGCATATTATTTCTACATGAATATAAATAAATTTTACTTTAATTAGAGATTATTTTCTCTTTATGAAGAGTAATGATTGAAAACGTAGAGCGGAGGTTTCATGTTTTCGTATTGTCAGTCTTCTCTTTGAGTAGGGATGGTAATGATGCGAATATCATCTGTCTGGTCCTAAGTACATTCTGTTCAATTCAACAAATATTTCATAACTCCTATCCTGGACATGGCATCTAAAAATGAAAAACTCGGCTTCCCACCTGTATAGGGAAAACCCAGTTCTTCCCTACTGTATGTTTCTTGCCCACGAGTCTTCTTTACTATTCACACAAACACTTCACTTTTGGTTGCCAAAAAATGTGGAGGGTTTTCACCACACAAAGCAATTTTCTGTGACACCAGCTTGGTGTCCCACAATTCAAATCAATTCTGACCCTAGCGTTTCAAGTGTCTGTGTCAGGAACAGAGATTAAAGACCAATATTAGAACAGGAAATATGCCTACTGTTCTTACCACTTTAGAAATTATAAGGGTTTTAGGAGCTCTGTGCCAGGAGCCAGAGGCAGAGGCAAGTACATATTTTCTGTTTTCTCATAGCCCACTCCCTGGTTTCCAGCCATGAACCCTTTATAACAAAGTTCTACATTTTGTCAAAAGATATTGTCACATTACTAGAACCCTATGAAGTCATTAATAATCATTCCAGTTGATCATCATATCATATAAAAAGCATCTCCCAGGGCAAAGACACACAGGTCTGTAGGTGTCCATTCATTCTTGCCAGGTTTCAAAAGAAGTGGTCCAGGCAAACCCATGGCTTTACCCTTCAGGCATCTCATATACTTCAGCTAAGAGAGGGTATCATCTCTTGCTCTGAGCCTCTTTTGGGGTGTTAATATAATATTGGATTTATTTTATTATGTCACTCAGTTAGTCATTAACTGACCCTTATCCACTATTCCTCCTTCTCCCCATTTATATTAAAACTCTTCCAGCTTTGGAAGGGACATTCGATTCAGACACTGTTCTATTCTAGATTGCTGGCAGCAATACTAGTTTAGCAAGTGCTTCCCCCTTCATCCACTCCCATGCACATAGGGTAAGGTCACACAGGTGCAGGACTAGTGGACTACCAGTACAGCCAGGCAACAGAGCTGCTTTCACTGTTAGCCCAAATTTTGCCACATGGGGTGAAGGCACATTGTGCCCCATCAGTCCCTTAGGAATTCTGACATAAGGTTGAAAACACAGTTGAAATTTCTTGCTTAGGAATCATCCCTCTTTCCAGCCCTTGTAGTTGCAGCCCTAGTCCTATGACCATGGCATCATGTAGGGAAAAATAAATAGTGAGACCAAGTGATGCAGGAAAGAAAGTACACCAGCAACTTCACCACCCCTTCTTCCCCAGATCCACCAGAAAAACAGAGAAAGCTATCCAGTGGGGACATTCCTTTAGCCCCACTCAAGTTCATGATGATTGTGCATCCACACTCATAAAGGTGTGTAAGCAT
>NW_017731737.1:1176103-1189819 GCF_001890085.2 Hipposideros armiger | reverse complement strand
TTTTTTTTTTTCTTGAGAACTGACTTTATCACTAAAATTCTCCTGTCTTATCTAACTTTGAGTAACAGACCTAACTTGTAATCAGGTAATATTCCTCAATTCCAAACAAACAAACAAATCCATGCTTGTGTGCAGGTTTTATGGAGCTGAGCAGATGTCTGAAGCAGCTGACAAGACAGAAAGTGCCTTATAGCTGATAACAAAACCAGAGCACACACACTGTTTAGAAATGTCTTGTCTCACTTTGCTCTACCAGCAAGTTCAGGGAGTTAACAATCAAAACTGCCTCATGTATTTAAACTTTGTGCAGTGGGTCATATAAACATTCTTTGAGTTAAATGGTGTAATAGATCTAAAAATCTCATACCCGATTTCTTTTCTCTCTGAGATTTATCACGCTGTGATATAAATACCCACAGTATTTTACAGGACAATGAACTTGGCTTTTTCTAAGACCAGTAATTTTTGCTGAGTAGTGGAAATCTAGAGAGGCTGTAAAATGGCTGTTTGACACAACCTTGAGGCTTTAAGAAGTGCATCCTTAGAATATGTTTTAAATCACAATATAATCATATTTCTAAAACTAAAAATATTTGAATATGCACAAATAGTCATATAAAGGATAAAGTATGCCAAAATCCTACATCTAAGAAAACTGCTCAACTGTGACAGGTAGCCAGCCCCCTACACACCCCTGCCAAAAATAATGCAATAGTTAGTTATCTTCATCTGCTTATTTCTAGTTTCCTACCCTTCTGGTGGATGGATCAGGTGGATTGAAGTGGGAGATAAAGGCTTAAAAGTTGTAGAGATTGTTTCATGCTTGCCCTTAGTGCAATGTTGCATATCTGTCTATTGCACTTTTGCCAATCTTAGTTGTGATCCTGGAGAATTTTACGGTCTCTGGGGACTTTTTTCCTCTTTTCCTTCTTTCCTTTTTTTTTCCATTACTGAAGGTGTGATGTCATCATAGCTCTATTAGCTCTATCAGGACAATAAAAGCACATTATCATAACAGAACTGCCCCAGTGCTCATTACCAGGGAAGTGACTTGGTTCAGGGCTCGCCTTTTCTCTAGGGAGACTCCCCGGACCTGCCAGGTCTCTCCAGAGGAGTCCTAGAAAATGAAGACATCAAACACTGCAGGGATCCAATGGCATTCCTCTCTTCAGTCCTCACAGAGTGACCCTGAAAAGCGAGTCTCTACTTATTTTGGTTCTAACAAAGACTGAACAATGAGTGGCTGTGTGCAAAGCCTTTTTTCCTATCCAATCTATAGGCATTATCCAAGGAATCTCCATTCACATGAGGATAATGCACAAGGCCTCGCTTCTTGTTTAGACTACAGCTCACGCTATCTGAGACCTCCTCTCATTTTCTTTTTGGCATTTTAATCGTTAGTCTTACAGAGTTACTCAAGAATTAAATAAACTCAATTAGAAGAAAATGCTGATGTCTCCAAGTCATGCAGTTCTAAGATAAAGGTATCTTGTTTTTTCATATTTGTGTTAAGCACCTTCTGTAGAGACACTGTGAACGATCATTCTGATTGCTGGGAGGAACCCTGGGAAGAAATCACCCTCCTTTAGAGTCCTATTTCCTCTGCCAGATGTTATCTAAAAGTTTTTATTTTTAACTTACTCTCATCTGGTAACAGTTCTCTTTAAAGGTGAGGAAAGATTATTTTTAGAATTAAAAAACTAGGTTTTCTCTTTTTTTACCCTAATGAAACATAGATGAGATTTATAATGAAATCTCTCATTATAAGTTGTGCTTTGTTTGTTTGTTTGTTTGTTTTTTAATTTGCTTAGTGAATACTGAATTTACTGATAGAAACAAATGCATGCTTGTCTTTTGGTAGTTTATGAAGAGCATGAGACAAACATTTTCAGCTTTGTGGACCAACCTCAAAGCTGTTGTTACATTTACAAAATAACTAGCACAGATATAAAAAGAATTTCAAGTATGTGCTTAATGGTTGAGTTCAGAAGGTAAGTTGTCCACCAGCTGATACAGTAAATAATACATAATTATAAACTGGAGTACACTGGAGATTGAAAATAATAATAGCAATCCAAAGTTTAGCCAAGAATCTATTAATGATTTGATTTTAACTCAGTTTGTCTTGGAATGTTTTCTGGGCTCTTGATTGTTAATACAATAAATTCTTAATCCTTCAAGGCAAATTATAGAATCCATGGGTTCAGCGAACCCTGGGTGTGTCTTTTTTTTTTTTTTATATACAGTCACTTCAATTTTAGATTTGGTCTTTTCAGCAAAGAAAGAATGGCTGAAGTTTGGTAAAATTATGGACATATAATTCACACATGGCCTGGAATTTCTATAAAAAGTATTTAGGACAGTAAATGAAAATAGTTCATTTTAGTGTAGATTAGGAATTTTGAAGGGACATCATTTTATCTTTAGTAGTTTTATCTTCTTACATGGATGGCTGAAAATTGGCTCTAAGAATCCAAGTTAATTATTATTAAAGTTTAATTTTAAAAACTGCTTATTTTATAATGCACAATCTTAGTTGTTTCTCAAGGAAATTCTGCAAAAACCAGGAACAAAAGAAATGTTGTTAGCCTGATATGCCTCTGCTTTTCCATGTGAAAATCAATCAATCTCTAAAGGCTCTCTTTTTGTTCTTCTTGAAAAAGTTCTAATTGTATTGGTTATATCTGAGAGAAGCAAATTCAAAATAGTTTTAATAAGAAGAGGAGCCAGGGGGGGAGTTGGAGGAGGAGGGGGAGGGGGAGACGCAGGGGGAGGAAAAGAAATTTATTGACTCCGTCACTGTGAAGTCCTAGGGTGAAGCTTGTTTTAGTGGGGCCTGTTCTAGGGCCTCAAAGCATGCCTTCTACCTCTCTCAGCAGCCCTTCTGGCTGGGTATTGTCCTCAGGGTCTTGTGTCATAGAAGGACCTGATCAGGGAAGATAGTGATTGGCAGTTGCAGATTTACATAATTCCAAATTTGGAAACTTAGAGAAAGAGTATTTATTTCTCCTAACTCAATATATGAGTAGCAACGTATCAGTGGTAGGCATAGTTTCATTGGGCTACATCATGTTGTCAAAGAGCATAAGGTTCATAACTATTCAAGGTTGGCTCACATGGACTTTGTTTCTGGTGTAGAAAGACAGTTTCACATTGTGAGAAGGTTCAGAAAACAGTGCCCAGCAGCCAAATCCAAGAGAGTGTCTTCCACTAACATGTTATAAATCCAAATAACTAATTGTGAAAAAATTACAAAGAGTATTTACTTATAAATTGTTTTCTCTTTTGAACTATTTTTTGCCGTAGGATATGCAGATCAAGATTTATCATTTAGACATTTAGTATCTGAACCTAACATGTCCAAAACAGATCTCCCCAATCTGCCCTTCCCACAATTTCCATTTAAGCAGATGCCTACTACAATTCCCCCAGCCATTAATATCAAAAATCTTATGGTCATCTTCAACTCCTTTCTTTTCTCAGAGCTGATCCATCAGCAAAATCCTTTGGCACTTTGGGTGAAATACAGCCAGAATCCAGTGAAATCTCACCATCTGCATCAGTACCACTGTAAGCTAGATGCCTTTAATGCATGCCTAGGTTGTTGTGATAGCCTCTTAACTCACCTCCCTGTTCCTACTCCAGGCCCCCTTCACTCTGTATCCTCCACACAGCAGCCGGAACAATCCTTTAACATCCAGCTTCAGTCGTATAAGTCCTGTGCACAAGTCTTTCCCGTGGCATTTCATTTTATTCAAAGTAAAACCCAAAGTTTCTTCAATGACCTACAAAGGCCCTTTAGGAACTTGCCCCCAAGCACCTCTCTGATCTCATCTGTTATTACACCCCCTGAACTCCCTCTGTCCCAGTCCCATGGGCCTCCTTTCTCTTGAGCGTATTGTCCCTGCTTTTGCCCCACGGGCTTTGCATTTACGGGCCTCTGGCTGGAATGCTTGCCTCCGATTTCTCTACGCCTTTACTTTTCTCTATTCTTTAACTTCACCTTCCAGACCATATCTTCCTTGGTTACCCTATCTAAAAATGCTTCCCATCAATGTCTGACCTCCTTCTTACCTACTTTTCCTCCATAGCATTACTAATATCTAACAATTCATATGTTTTACATAATAACCTGTCTCTTCCATTTGGATACTCTATCTAAAGTAGTGCCTGCCACACCATGGGTATTCAATACATATCTGCAGAACAAATGGGTGAGAAAATGAATAAATGACTGAGGGAACGATATTGAAGATTGTTAAAATCAGAAGGGTTGGGCCACTACAAGAGTAAATTCGCCTCAGATTGGGCCACATGTAGTGGCTTTGGAAGTGATATATTTACAGTGTACAGTGGTAAGCATATGCACCTATGGCCAGGTGAAACCTGCCTTTTTCTTCCCTATTATTGATGTTTCTCAGTGATATTTGATGGAGTAAACTTTCTGCTTTGTCTTGTTTTGTTTCTATTTATTTACTGCAGCTAATAGGCACACATATCATTTATTGTTGGAGGAGGATGTGTACAAATATGAATGGAAGCAGTAAATTTCAGGAAATGTTTGTAGTTTGTAAAGGATTTAGGTTATGATGTTGTTTGTAAGTCTGATCTAACCAGTCAATGATCCTTATTTAAACAAAAAGTAGGATCATATCATTATTGTACAATAGCTATTCTACTCCTTCAATTCTAAAAAAAACCCCAAACTTTCCAACATTATTCATTGGTAACATAAGCCAAAATTATAGCAATTTTAAAGCCTAATCAAATGATTTTTAAAAATGGATTATCCTTTTTTTAAATTTCCATTTATTATTGTTCTTTTCTTCTGGTAGATTTTGTCCCCATAGTTAACAGAGAACTAACAATCATGTGCACCATGTAATTACTATAATTTGTTACAGCTAACTGACCATTTCTCTGTATGGGTTAGTCTGAGGGTTGCACATGGCATATGTTAATCTTCAGCAGCTTTTCCAAGGATTTGAAATTATGAGCTTCGCAGAACTCTTTTGATGGCTAATTTAATCCAGCCTCACAATTTGCCAAGTTATATTCTCTTCCTCTTCTAGCAAGCTAGTAGTCTAGTAACATTTGTGCCCCAACCCTGAGCCCTCTGGCCTTTAAGATTATCCCTTGGTCTTCATTTTTCTAAAGTTTTACTATGATGTACCTAATGTGATTTTCTTTATATTTACCCTAGTTGGGTTTGTAGGGCTTCTTGACTAGGTCTGATACCTTTTGAGAGTTTTGAAATATTCTCAGCCAATGACTGTTCAAACACGATTACTGTCCGTTGCCTTTCTCTTCCAAAACTCCATTCATATTTCTGATTAGAACGTTTTATTGAGACTTATATGTCTCTTACACTCTTTTGCGTACTTTCCATCATTTTTTCTCTCTGAGTAAGCCGATATTTTCCACTGACCTATTTTAGAACTAACAAATCTCGTCACCTGCTATTAAATCTATTTACTGAGTTTTTTAATTTTCATAATTACATTTTTAGTTCTAGAGTTTCCATATGATTCTTAATGTTTATATATGTCACCTATTTTCTTAAACATATTAATCAGAGTCCATATCTGATGACTTTAGTAACTGGGTTGTAACCGTTTGGGCTTCAGTAACCATTTGGGCTGCTAGAAGAAAATACCACAGACTGGGTAGCTTATAATAAGAAAAATTTATTCCTCATAGTTCTGGAGACTGGCAAGACCAATATCAAAGTTGGTAGGGCCCAACTTCCTAAAAGGAATCTTCTTGCTCTGCCCTCATGACCTAATTAATCCCTGAAGGTCTCACCTCCTAATACCATCATATTAGGGGTCAGGTTTCAGCATCTGAATTTTGGGAAAACACATTCAGACCATGGCATGTGTCATCTGTAGGTCTGTTGATTATCTACTTTTCCCCCTTTGGGTTCTGGTTCTTCAAATGCTTATTAATTTTTAGTCAATAGCTAACATTGCATGTGAAAAATGTAGAGGATCAGAATGGTGTTTTCTCCAAAGAGTTCACTCCCCTCTGGCAGGCAGATAGAGTGGGGGCTCTAATCACCATAACTGGGTAGAGTTTTCATAAGACTCCCTCAAACTCTGGTTCTCCTTAATAGGATTTGGTCTTTCAGGGAGCCCAGTGGGGAGCCTGGAGTCTTTATTATGGCAGTTCCTACTTGACATCTCCTGAAAATTCAAGTTTTAATTCCTTGGGATCATGAGACAGCCAAAAATTTGATTCTACTTTTCAGATACATTCTGCTTAACTTCTTAGTCTTTTGTCTTTGAACAGTTTAAGAATTTGACAAATATCTGAATGGAATTCCACTAGTGTTGAGTTCACTTTGTTGTTTCTTCTTCTCCAAGATGTTGAACCCCAAAGCCTAGATCCTTGGAAGTCCCAAACTCAAATTTTTGTCTTTCCATCTCCTCAAGATTGTCAGCCCTGTTGGCTTCCACATCTCCCAGAAGATGCCACTGGTGTTTCTAACTCTTATTTTAGCTCACATCTCAGCATTGGCCTTCCTCCTGAGATTCTGCTGTATCAAGTATTGGTTCCCTCAGTAGCTCTCTAATGTCTTCTAACAACTTGTTTTGTGGGGGAGTAATAAACCATCATTGTTCTAACGACAGGAAATACTCCATTACATTTACAAATGGAATTTTGGAATTATATTTATTTTATAAATTTTTATTTAAAAACCCCATTTAATGTTGTTTTTTATAACTTCAGTATTTCCCTTTATAACTTCAATAGTGCAGCACTAGTCAAGACAAATAAATAAAAGCCACAAATGCAAGACAAATATTTAATTTTCAATTTTCTAGTAACCACATTTTATAAAATAGATAAACAGATGAAATTAATTTTATAATACATTTTATGTAACCCAAACTAAATATTTTCAACATGTTATCAATATAAAAAATATTAGTTTATTTTACATCCTTTCTTTCAAACTGAGTCTGAAATATGGTAGCCTATGTATAGAATTAAAATGTTGTGAAAATTTAAATAAAAGGAAAAAGTAATAATCTTCTATTGTGAAACATTAATTAAAAAATATATAAACATAAAAATCCCCATTTTTAATGCTTTGATATCTGCTTTAGCAGTACTGTGAGTGTAGCCCTATGTGTAGGTGGAATTTGTAAAGTAGAACTATCTACTCTGTGATATGAAATAATACCTTTGGGCCTGAAATACCTTCAAACTTATTCATTGCTACTGCCATATCTGTGATGGGTGGCAAATCTTAAATTGCACAATTAGAGGAGGAAAACCCTTCAAGAGTTAAATAGCACTGAGAGAGGTGATGCACTGACTTAAATTCTAAGAGAAGAGTAGAGTCTTTCTCCACCTTCTTTCCTTACAGATGTTAATAGTGATACAGGATGACCAATAATTTAAGCAATGGGGAATGGAAGATGAGAGAGAGACTGGCCTAGTGAAGATAAATTTTCAAACAATATTTGCTAAGTACCTATTATGTCCCAGACGTTGCTCTAAGATTTGACATTGATTAAGTCTTATAGCTTTATAACAATCTCTAATACAGGTGTTATAGTTATTCTCTACCACATTCTGCAGCTCAGGAAATTAGGGCACAAAAGGAGTACTTTTTTAAAGTTCCACAGAAAATAAATGATAATAGTGGAATTTTAAGTAATATTGACACACTCTACTGTTTCCTGCATTTAACATACAATTTTATCTTGATTTTTATTGTCTGTTAAAAACTGGCTTTTAATATTCATCTAATACATTGCATAGAATTATCAGAATGAATTTATATCACCTATAAATACATATTAGATATTATTTGAATTGTTATATTTTATTTTTGTAGTTTTACATAATTTGAATTTCACAGGATTAAAAAAAAGTCATTAAATAGACAAAGGGTGTCAATTCCCTGGATTTTCAGTAGATTAATGAGAATTCTCTCCTGTAATTCAGGGCTCTCTGACAGTTACATCAATATTAAAAATATTAGGGTTAATATTCCTTTGCCTGTTATCCTCAACAGGGTATTATGTAGTATATTATTCTACTTTCATACTCCAAGATAGTCTGTTATCAGGCAAATTAAATTTTAGCCATCATTTCATTAAAATATATCAGCTGTAAAGATCACCACAGACTGGACTGCACAGAGTTAGGAGTAAAGTGCTTACTCTATTTTTCATAACTTTGTTTATATGCCCTGGTCTTGTGTTTCATTTGAATATATCACATTTCACTTCTGCATTGGTAAGGAGCACTTTTAACAATCTTGTCACTTCAATTTTCAACACTGTGCTATGTTCTGTATCTTCTAGAAATCTCATCTCTTCAGATTATTGCTGCACATAATCACTTTCTAATGAAGATCTTTCTTAATCTCTGATTTTCATGTGGATTTTGTGCTTGTGAAATGTGCCAGCCTGACAGATGACACTGATCTCTTTGTCACAAGAGTGGATAGAAGAGGCAGGCAACCCTCTATGTGGTAGCCTGCCAACATGGCTGCTTCTGGCAGGAAAGGAGACATTGTCCATCGTAGCTCCTTTGCCAGTGGTATCTTGGTAAATGCCAATTGTAATTATGTGTCTGCTAGTCTCAAGCTTCAGGACAAATACAGAAGGAATAAACTAGTAAACAAAAGACTTCTCTGGACTCCCAGTGTAACTATCTTTATGTTCTCCTGTTTTACTAAGGCAACATATTTTAGAAACACTGCCAATTCCACAGCTGGTCTGGCTGCTGTTTCGCACCTGTCCCTTCAAAAGAATAGATATCTTATTAGAGTACTGTGCTGGTTCTGAGTGCTGACTTTTAAATTGAAGAGATGAATAAAGAAAGTACACTATTTATCATCAGTGAATACTTCATTTTGCCTCTTTTGTAAAATGGAAGAAATGATTAAATACTAAGAAGACTTGAGGTCAGCTTGTTTTTAAATAAGATGGCAATAAAGAACTTGAACTATGAGTTGTGGGTTCACTATAGCAAAGCAGTGGCTGCAAAATAATTTAGTACTGAAATATATAACACAATGCAATTCCAGATTGAGGGAACTTAAAGGGCAGTATTGTAAATTCAGTTTATTTTTTTCTATTATTTATTTAACTCTAAAAATGAAGAAGTAAAATGAAATTCAAGGGTAATCTCAGGAAAATAGTTGTCTCTTTGGTAAGTAGTCCCATAAAATATATTCTATGGTCAACTAAACATGTGTAAATACACTAGAATATATTTTCATCAACTCTCTACTAGAGGAAAAGTTGTTTGATGGGATTGGAAAATAAAGAAAGAATTAATTTCCTACAAAGGGAAATCTTCATTTAACATGACATATGAGTATATATATATATATATATATACTCACACACATATGTATATATATGTATATATATGTATATACGTATATATATCATACTTTTTATGCAGCAATTCTACCTTTAAGAATCTATCCTATATAAATGTATATGACATATAAGTATATGTAAACAAAAGTTTTTGCTGTAGCAATGTTATAAATGGGGGGGAGGGGACATTCTCAATAGTCTTCAATAGGAAAATGGCTGGACAACTTGTTATATACCCTCTATAGAATATTTTCCAGCTCTTTATATAGATGTCTAATGACTTGTAGACATGTACAAGTTATTAATTTTGAAAAGGATGTTGCAGGAATCAAATACATAGTCCCACTTGATAATTACGATTATTTTTTTTAATCCTTATATTCATAATCCTTTTATGTGTGCAAATAATGTCCTTGGTGAGAGCATGAATAAAGACATGAAAGGATACAATCCAAGGTATAGAAAAACATCATGCAAGGAAAGAAATGAAGTGAATTTAGGAAAAATTATTAAAAAATTAAAAGAAACTAACAAAAAATATTGGGTTGTCAGAAAAGTCATGATGCATTTTGCAATGAAAAACAGAAAAAATACATCGTGACGTTTTCCAACAACATAATACTCTCAACTCCATAAGACGGCCATCTACATGCTGGTATTTTAGAATCACTTAAATATCTCCTCCATTGCCTGCCAGAATTTCTTAATTTTCCACTATAAGAATAATTCCACTGATTTTGTGAGCTTATACGTGCAAATCTATTTTTGAATAGTATCAATAAGACCAATTTATTTTTATCACATTGATTTGTCAAGTGACGTAAGTGAAATGAAGAATTATCTTCAACATGAGGAATACCTGGGAGGTCAGTGCAGACCTGGAGCAGATCCAGGCATCTCAAACTCACATGAAAACATTCAGAATAGGATGAACACTCATTTGGCATAGGTTTTTAAAAGAAAAATTTTCTCAACACATATTCCGAACATCTCATTGTTCTGGTTTGTATCACATCCAATGCTAAACTACAACCGTCAAGCAGAATGAAATTACCCTGATTGGCTTAGGTTAATTAACATCCTACTTTTGAAATTGGGGAGGGGCCCATGAAACAGACAACTGCCCAATATCTCAACTAAATCAGAGTGCTTAGTTAGAAACAATGCTATGATAAGTCTGTAGTGTTTTCCAACACTACCAAGCAATTCTCCAATTCTCATGAAACACCAACTGGGTGTCTTACAAATTTAATTCAATCCTGACACTATCTACCTGGAGACTGGTTAAGGGCTTAGTCCCACAAGAATACCCCCACTCAGACACCAACAGCATGTCCAAGTTTTCACTTGGATGTCTGCTTGACTGGCTATAAATTGGGTTCCTAAAACTCCCTTTTCAGGTTCCATAATATGCTAGAATGGCTCACAAAGCTTAAGGAACCATTTGCTTATGTTTACTGGTTTATTATAAAAAATGATATAGAGGATACAAATAAACAGACAGATGAAGAGGTCGACAGGGAAAGGTTTAGAATGGTCCCCTGAGCATAGGAGTCTCTGTCCTTGTAGAAATGGAGTGCATCAAACAAAGGCATGTGAATGCATTCACCAACCAGGAAGCTCAGCAAATGTTCAAGACTTTCTATGGAACCTAATTTCCACCCCGCATCCCGCCTCCATCTCTTTCCAAGAGGTTAGTGGATGGGATTGAAAGTTCCAACCTACTAATCACTAGGTCTTTTTGATGAACAGCCCCATCCTAAGGCCATCTTGGGACCCCACCTTAAGTCACCTCATTAGCACAAACTCAAGTGTGCTCAGAAGGGGCCCCTTATGAATATCAAAAGACATTCCTATCACTAAGGAAATTCTAAGGGTTTTGGGAGCTCTGTGACAGAAACTGGGGACAAAGACCAATAATTCTTATTATACCACAGTTAAGAAGCAATGACTAAAGAATACACAACCAACATTTGCTGCCAAACTTTTATTTCATCTACTTCATTGAGGCTGCTTTGCTGGAATGACTGTCTTTTTACTAAATTGAAAACCCCTTGATAACAGGGCTGGATTTGTTCTTTTTTATATCCTTTGCATTTAGCACCTAAAGAATATAATGTACATAAACCTTAGTTTATATGATACTCAACAGCTTTGCTATGTACTCTTTTCCTCTTATGCCGTGAAAAAAAAAGCTATCTTCTGGGTGTTTGGCAGCTCACTAACTAGTGCTTATTCCAAAAATTCAGAAAAGTAAATATGCCATGATTTCGGAAGATGCTGTATAAGGTTATGCATGTCTGGGAGATTCATTAGTCAGGTGAATATAGTAGGGAAGTTGACCTTTAATTATTTTTAACTATAGAAAAGATTGTGTTGAAACGGCATAAGGACTTGGGCCCCATGTGGAAGGAATTCCTGATGGCAAAAAGGAACTTGGGATAAACTGACCACAAGAATGCCACTACCCCATCACCCTTCACACAAAAACGCAGAAGTAGCGATTTTGTCTCCCTTCTAACCATTTACTTCCATACAGAGGTGGAAACCACTGTTCTGCATGGGCACCTGATCAAGGTTTGACCGCTTTATGACCTTCCTGAAGTGGTAATAATGAATAGTCCTGCCATCTTGTCCCACAGCTCAGGCTGGAACATGGTTACCAGGCAATGTCACCAGTAAAGAAAGCCTGCGTTTTTCAGAAATCCCACCACTGTCACAATGTCTGCCTTTTCACACATGCCTGCTTGTCCCCAGCTTATAAGAGCAGCCAAGCAGAGCCAGCCCCTGAGTCAGTTGGGAGGTACCTTCCCTTCCTCTGTGCTGCCTCCCTTGTGCTCAAGCATGAGCTTAATTTTTCTGGGGTTTTATCTCGATTTCTACATTGGGGAACCCAAGCACCCCAATGCTGGTTACCCAGCGAAAACCTCACTTCTTTAAAATAACCTTTTCCCTTTTCTTTCTCCTTGATCCAAATTGGTCTTGTCTAGTCTAATAGCACCCTCACTCACTTGCTTCTTTTCTTTCTTTATCCTTCTACCTTTGCATATACTATATCACTATGCCCTTAGTCATTAAGCCCTTATAGGTCAGCATCAAACAGTCTTAGGAACAAAGCCTCAGGTCCTTGACCACAGAAACAGTTTCTGGTCAAACTAAAGATAACACCTTGATCTCAGTTGTGTTTCCGCTCCAGACCCATGATAGTAGAATGACACCGTGACTAATATCAAAACTTAATGCAATGATCAAATACTACCTCCTCCCCTAGCCTCTACTAATCAGTATAGCTCAGGACCTCAACTCCCTTAGCTACCATGACTAAAGAGTTTTCCTTGTATAAACTATCCCCTAGAGGCCATTGGGGTGCCAGATCTTTGAGCACGAGCTGACCTGTGTCCCCTGGCTTGGCACCATTTCCTTAAATAAACCCTTAGTTTCTTTGCTGCAAACTCCTGTTCCTATATCATTTGGCTTTGATGAGCATAGGCAAATGAACCCCCTTTAGTTCGTTAACAATTTCAAGTCACATCGCTAAATTTCTAGGTACCCCATTAAAAAGCTAATATTACATGTGATAAAATAGTCTCTTTTGTAAAATGGATCATGCATTTTTAAAATACATAGTTCCTGATTTGAAATTAAAATTATGTTGCCAACATTTACTTGCTCCTAACTTGAGTGATATGAAATAAATGACAAGTTCATTTTTTTTTACTTCTTTTTTCTTGCACAAATTCACAAGTCTACATTAACCTTATTTCTTAGATCCCCCACTGCCACCACCCTAATTTCTCTCCCTTTTTCTTGAAGGACTAATGGAACAAGACTTCATTGACAAGTACTCTTTTTTTCAAGGTTATATCTGAGCATTTAAATTACCTACCACATTTATTCTTATAGCTTTTCAGGATTCTGTAACTTCCAAGGAAGGTTTCATATTAATTTTGACTTCTAATTTTAAAATATTGGATATCTAATGAGTTCTAATAACAAAACAAACACTGGACTAAACTTTAGATAAATGGGTTGCAGAGAAATCAAATACTTATCTGTGCATAGTTTATATAATTTACTTTTGATATAAATTTTAAATCAATATTTATCGTATTTAAGTTACACTAATTTATATATTGAAAGCCAAATAATAAAAAATAAAAATGCTGACAGAACTCATTTTATTTAAATAAAGTGTGGTGGGTAGAAAATTGTTTCAAACATGTTTCAGAAAAAGAAAGGCAAAATTACAGCTTTCCATGTATATATTTTATAAAACAAATTTTCAAGCATACAGATATTACAAAAATTTTACTGTAATACTTGTTCTTCATGTAATAATTGAAGTAAAAGTTGCATAGGTGTCAAA
>NW_017731737.1:1166304-1172418 GCF_001890085.2 Hipposideros armiger | reverse complement strand
GAAGAGAACTTTTGTTCTGGACAAGTTGTTCTTTGCTCCATATTCACAAAGGAATGCGTTTTATGATCTTTGATGACAAATCATTATCAAAATCTATCTGATTAGGTTCATTTGGAGCTTTACTTCATCAAACACAAGAATAACTTTACAAATTGTTATTTTGGTGCCGAAATTCAGGTATAAATTAGGTCTCTCGTAATGTCTGTTTTTTAAAAAAGAAAAATAATGACCATTTGTAGTGGAAATGCTAAATAATTTGAAACCAGGGCCTTTTCAGGAAAGTCTAGACTATGATCATACTGCACACAAGCCTTCCTGATTTGTTTATCTCTCTCCTGCTCTTGGAAACTGCAGTTTGAGTGTGATTAGTACAAGGATGATAAATTGCATAGGACGAGGTGCTGGAGGTTTATAGGGGGAAATAGGATATGGGGAAAAGGGACTGGGAGTCCTGGAGCATTTGGGCTGGTTCCAGTTCTGCTAATAACTATAATTATCACCAAATGAGTACCTACCATATGCAAGGCAATGCATTAGGTTCTCCCACAAATGGAATCGCATTTAATTAGGACTTAATTTTTATCTGCCATGATCGTATTTAAGAAAGCAGTGATTTTTCTTTTTCTTCAAATGATTAAACATTACTGAGAATGAGTTTTGTTTTAAATCTAAGTTCAGGACTAACTATTTCCATTTAGGGGATTAAAACAAATCTGGGTAATTGCTCATGTTTGTTTTATAACTACTGCTGTGAAGATGAATGAACTAAAATGGACTCGAGTCGACCAATGCTCCAGGAGAAAACTGCTTATTTGTAAAAATCCATGAATTATTCTCTTAGTTAACAAATTATTCCTAGTCAACTAAATGTTGAATTCTGTTATCAATATAAATTAGCCTGTGTCGGTGTAGAAGAAATCATGGAGCCTACAATAGATCAGACTAACAGTGTAATCATTTTTGTAATATGTTGAACCTACCACTTAAGATGCTATTATGCTATTATCACTGATTTAGTATCTAAGATTAGAATTTGCAAGGGGTCCAATAAAATTTGGGAGGTGTATAATAACAAGTAGCTAGGACAGTCTTATTAGTGGTGGGTTTGTTAAATTAGCCTCCTGCAAGCATACCCCTTCCCCACTCCAGATTTCTTTCTCTATGAAATTATGGCCTGTCCACACAGTACTCTATATACACTTTAAATTATTTGCCACAGTTTTTAAAAAATGATATTAAACCTGCAGGAGTGTTATTATATGAAGAAGCTAGTGTCAAATGTAAACATTTCAGATAAATTGAATTGTAACTTTGAATTCAAATTCTGTTTTAAGTAGAAGTAAGATGGTTCAATAAGGTATACAAAGCGACACAAAACCATCAAATACTAGTTTTTAAAAGAAGTGATAGCCAGTTATGTTTTTATATCAACTTGAGTGAATGAACATGATTCTAAAGTATTCAAAGAAACTGAAATGTAAGAGTTGAAACTTCTAGAGAGAAAGCCTTGTGAGCCATCACTCTAGCAGCCATGACTTTCTCTGACATGCCTGATGTGCATTTTCACATGACCTTTTCAGGGTTAGTACTAAGACTAAGAAGTTTTACCAATAAGGGAGAAGAAAAGAGTCAGGCAGAGGAGCAAAGCAGAAGTGTAAATAGTGAATGCAGTTTGGAATGAAGATATTTGAATCTGAATAGTGAGTTAATGATTCAATTAGTTTTTCACTTTGTTAAACTACATAATCCTTCTTTACCAGGTCCCCATATTGAAGCTTTTTGAAAAGAAAAATGCAAAGGATCTTAAGAAGAAAAATTCTAAGGGCCAGACCCTTTTAAAATCAATAATGCTTCCCAAATACATGCTGCCTATTGGAAACGATAGGGATGCTGGGTAGGTATTGTTTTAGAGATCTCAAGACCTGAATACGGATGGTTCCAGTGGTCATACAGTAGTGGTGAAGTGGTTCCTATNTCTCTGTCTCTTTCTCTCTATCTATTGGTAATCTTGTAAATGGAAACTTAAATATGGGCAATGGGGAAACCCTTAGTTTCCTAGATGGTATCTATGAGGGTGCAATGAAAAACTGAATCTTTGGAATTCTTCTGACTGTTAAACCAAAGAATCTGTACCCTAGTGCAGCACAGACTAGCTGTATTCTAGACTCCTGTCTAAAGTATAATCTTGCATTCAGCATTTGCCAGTGTCTAACAAAACTCAACTAAAGGAAATGTTAGTGTGAGATCATTTGTAAGATATATTACATATGTATTGTTTTAGATAGTAAATGATATACTCCTGAGTAAGCCAAGCCATCCAGAACCATGCTAGCTTACTTGTAGGATGGCATTTACTGAGTTGAGTTGGCAGGAAGGTATGGGACTAAAGAGAAGACAAGTATGATAAATAAATCAGTGAAGTTCTTAGTGTTGCTTAGCATGTGGTAAATGGCCCTGTTTGTTGCATAATAGTATGTGGTGTCTTTATTATAAGTACAAAAGAAGTTCAGAACAGGCCTCCCCAGGTTGTGCCACTTTGGCATGTAGATTATTTTGAGCAGATGGCAATTGAGACCCTGTGGGTTCAAAAGAAACTTTTACCTCTCCCTTAAAGCATTTAAATTTGGGGACTTGCCCATAATAAGAATTATCACCAGAAAAAAACATTTTATAACCTATCCATAGGGCAGGGCAAACTTTTAATGACTGAACATCTGCTTTTCTTATCTTCTCTGGAAATTACTCTCCTCGTGTCTGAAGTCTCAGGATATCTTACCTCTGGATGTCATATAGTCTTCATTTTACCTTTCTGTCTCTCAACCTTTCGTCTATGTGGGGTTCTTGTACATACATATGTAATTAAATTTGTTCTTTTTTTTTCTCTTGTTGATCTGTCTCATGTCAGTTTAATTATTAGACTGTATGGAAGACTCTATATGGGTGCAGGGAAATTTCTTTCTTCCCCACAGTATCCTCCGTAAAAGAAATTTTTTGCTCATTCTATTATCAGAGATCCCTGTACTTTCCTTGTATTTGGATTTGCTCTTTCTAAAAAACATTGAAAATCCAATCACATAACCAACCAAACTCTTTTCATCCTGCTTAAAGGCAGTTTGTAGCCAACTTTTCGCAATTGTATCGAATAATGGTATACATTTGATTAGAGTCTCATTTCTAGCTCTTGTTCTTTTCCTTGGCTTAATTTTTTTATGTACTTGCATTTTTTTGTTTTGATATGGTTCGTTTTGTTTTATCTTATATACATTTAAGTTTCTTTAAGTTTATTTTGGATCAAGATCCAAGATATATAGTTTGGGAGAAAAGAGGAAAGGAGAGAAGATAGGAGAGGACAGGAAAGGGAGGAGAATGCGAATGAGAGAATTTTGCTCTGTATTTTTTATAGCATGAGACATAGCACCTTACAACAGAGGGGATAGTCAAAATAGAATTGGTAGTTTCTCCTTCACTTCATAATAAGCATAATACCTTCCTATGGAACTTAAAAGAATTTCTGCCAATTTGTTAAATGATAATCAGATTAATTTTTGAGAATTCTATAAGATTGGATGAAGATAGTTTCAATTTCAGATCATAATAAAAATGGAAGGTTTTAGCAGTTGATTAATAGGTTCTCTTAACTATGAACCTGGGCAGGCTAACTTTAGGAATTAAAATTGGGTGTTATTAGACTACATTTATTGCACTTAAGCAAAATCTGAATTATTTTCAGTCACAGATTTTACACTTTCTTCCTGTTCATGATTTTGGTTATAAAGAAAACTGAATGGAAGGTGTTTTACATTGAAACCCATTACTGTACTTTGAAAAAAAACAACAACAAAAAACTTTATGAAATTGTTGAAGCATATAACCTTTTGACAAGACATAAACTCCAGCAACTTTATTAGGTAATTGTTAGCATGGACTTTATTGATAACTAAATTTTGAGAAAAAGGCAAACGGGTTGGTTTGGGTGGGATCAAAATGTATTTTAAGCAATTTATATTACTTTTTCCCAAGATTGGAAAACCTTGGCCTGATTCCCAAACCATAAAAAAAAAGAAAAAAGTCTGCTTCAATGTTCAATGATGAAGCATTCATGAGAGAGATGCAGTCATTCCAGAAAGCTGAGTTCAAAACAGGAGAAAATAAAAAACACAGCCTCTCAGACCACTCCCTCCTTCCACCTTCTCACATTGCAAACACAGCGTTTCCAGTATCAGAAGATCCATTTTCAAGTAAAATCTAAAGCAGCCTGAGGAAAAAAAAAAAAAAAAAAAAGGTAAAATGGTAAAAGAAATGCTTTGTAAATCATCCTTCAAAAGCTGTCCTGGGTCGAATGTGATATACCTCAGCATCTTAAATGTTTAGCAAATAATTTCAGCTGTGCATACTAAATGTAGCTCTCTCTCCTTTACCTAATTACTGAAATATGTGCTGCAGTTTGCAGAACTTCGCCACTGTCATAACTTTTCTTGAAGTTCAGCCAACCAATGATAATAAAGCTGTCGTGAGATTAAAGGGGGCTACAAGTCATTGCTTCTGACATTTATAGGTAACATGGGAAATGCAAACAAGTATGTGGAGTTATTAGTAATATTATGGGCTTCGAATCCTTAAAATAGAGTGCTAAAGACATCTGCCTCGGCAAGGAGGTGAGAATGAAGTAAATCCAAATTTCTTCCTCCTTTTGTTTAGATCAAGCAACCGAGCCTGGGAGAGCACAGGGCGCAGTTTATTTCATTTTCTTCATGTAGCTTCAGTACGAAGCGTATGTCTCAGATGCCCACCTTCAGAAGGAATAATCTCTGCTGTGGAGAGAAGAAAATTGTAAAACTTGACATACAACCCTGGGGCCCTTTCTTGGGGCCCCTTCTTGGCGTGGCCTCCTGTCGTTGAATTCAGCTCCAGCGCTGGCGTGGAGCAGCCCAAGGCAGTGTGGGAAAGCAGAAAAGCGTCCCCTGAGGGTTCGCTGCTGTGACGATTTCTTTGGTTTGTTTTTGTTTAGCGAAGGGTACCAAATTTCAAAAGAGGGTTTAGTGAAAAACAAATACTGTGTGGCTTTAAAAACTGTGGGGAAAACTTCCCTTTTATCCTTGAGGCTTACCCTCGTGTTTCTATTTGATTCTCATCTATCTTCCCTCTTCTCACTGGGTTGGAGGTGTGTGTATCTAGAAGAGAACTTTTGTTCTGGACAAGTTGTTCTTTGCTCCATATTCACAAAGGAATGCGTTTTATGATCTTTGATGACAAATCATTATCAAAATCTATCTGATTAGGTTCATTTGGAGCTTTACTTCATCAAACACAAGAATAACTTTACAAATTGTTATTTTGGTGCCGAAATTCAGGTATAAATTAGGTCTCTCGTAATGTCTGTTTTTTAAAAAAGAAAAATAATGACCATTTGTAGTGGAAATGCTAAATAATTTGAAACCAGGGCCTTTTCAGGAAAGTCTAGACTATGATCATACTGCACACAAGCCTTCCTGATTTGTTTATCTCTCTCCTGCTCTTGGAAACTGCAGTTTGAGTGTGATTAGTACAAGGATGATAAATTGCATAGGACGAGGTGCTGGAGGTTTATAGGGGGAAATAGGATATGGGGAAAAGGGACTGGGAGTCCTGGAGCATTTGGGCTGGTTCCAGTTCTGCTAATAACTATAATTATCACCAAATGAGTACCTACCATATGCAAGGCAATGCATTAGGTTCTCCCACAAATGGAATCGCATTTAATTAGGACTTAATTTTTATCTGCCATGATCGTATTTAAGAAAGCAGTGATTTTTCTTTTTCTTCAAATGATTAAACATTACTGAGAATGAGTTTTGTTTTAAATCTAAGTTCAGGACTAACTATTTCCATTTAGGGGATTAAAACAAATCTGGGTAATTGCTCATGTTTGTTTTATAACTACTGCTGTGAAGATGAATGAACTAAAATGGACTCGAGTCGACCAATGCTCCAGGAGAAAACTGCTTATTTGTAAAAGTCCATGAATTATTCTCTTAGTTAACAAATTATTCCTAGTCAACTAAATGTTGAATTCTGTTATCAATATAAATTAGCCTGTGTCGGTGTAGAAGAAATCATGGAGCCTACAATAGATCA
>NW_017731737.1:1139176-1164834 GCF_001890085.2 Hipposideros armiger | reverse complement strand
TTGTGATTTTTATCATCCTTATAGTCATCATATCAAGCATTTTATTAAATATTCAGATGTACCTGATGCTAGTTTAACAAGACAAAAGGAAGGCACTATTTTGAATACTTACAGTTTAATAGATGTTGAATTGATTCGCTAAATATATTAGAGGCATGAAAAGAAATAGAAAATTACTAAAGAAAATTGCCCACAGGATGGTGAAACACAACCAAGACAGTCTAATGATATGGAATCAAATTGCCAGTTGGAATTAAGTAAGATTCTGAATTTTTAACAGAAATGGGTTTTATTTCAAATACAAATCAAGTACTCAAACTGTGTTAACAAAGATATGGTAATAGTCTGTTGAAATCTGCTTTAGCTTGAGTACTTTTAAATTAGGATATGATTGACTCTCTGTTTATGTGCAAATGTATATAGTAGACAAACATTTGCTTTAGTATATTAAGCTTTTTTTTCAGTGAAATACTGATAGCATCAATTATTTCCTAAGTGATTATTTCAGTTAACTGGTCTGTAGGTCAGTCCAGTTCTAAATTATCATAAAGCAGACAATGACTGTTTTTGGTAATGTGAAGATAGCAAATGAATTTAGGGGATAGAGGAGAGAGAGAGAGAGAGAGAGAGAGAGAGAGAGAGAGAGAGAGAGAGAGAGAGAGAGAGAGGGGGGGAGAGAGAGAATCATGTAAGCTGCATGTGCAAGTAACAATCTCTTATTTATTAAAGGAAACATTTAAAAAAAAACAAAAACTATTAGTTGGAATATCAGAGGCTCTTTTGAATCCAGTCATTTTTACAGTGCTTTTCAGTATAATTTTCACATACACTGTATGATTTAAGTGACAAAGTATTTTGTATTCCAGGAGGGTACCAAGATATTAAATGATGATTCATAAGTGTAAAGGTAGAGACAAGCAGGAAAGTCCAACATGCAAATGAGGAAACTGAATGAAAAGAAAAACAATTTAGGTGAAATTATATTAAAATATGATTCATGGATGACACAGAGAAAATAAATGGTGCCTCTGATTTTATAAAACTGGGGATTATGGTCATGGACTACAGAGCACAGACTCTGAAGCCTGCCATCTTGGTGACTCAGTTTCATCATTTGTAATGTGAGAATAATTATAATTCTGCTTCCTAGACCTGCTCTGAGTATAGAATGAGATTATGAATGTGAAGTTTTTAGGTCAGTGTCAAAACTTATCAGCTGTTCAATAAATGTCAGCTATTATTATCTAGATTTTCTTGGACTAAATATACCATGTGGATTTCTCATTTTAGGGTTGAAAGTTATGACTCCAAAGGACGCGTATTGAATTAGTGGGGGAAGATAGTTGAGAGAATTCAGTGGAAAGTTGTGGGAATCATGATCAAATATGTAGAGATGGTGCATACATGCTCTCAAATTAGCTATTATAAAATTTTTTACTTCATTTGTTAAATTTTAAGAAATAAATTTTTCTAATCCTTGCAATATGTTCAGAACTCTTTTCATATCATTGTTTTATTAACTTTTTTGACTCTTTAAAATTTCACTTATTTTTTTTTAATACAAGCCAAAGGGTAAATCAATGATTTTAGAAATTCAGATCCATGCAAACTCTAATCCAGATAAAATTATTTTTTTCTTTAATGATTAAGTTTGGGAAAGTTAATCTTAAACTCAGCTAACACATGTGCCTTTTAAAATACTTTTATATTGTTTTAATAATTGCTTCTTTTTAAATTTTTTTAAATGTTTTATTATTAGTTTCAGGTGTACAGAACAATGCAATAGTTATCCTTTTCAACTCTCAAAAGAAACAACCCCCCACCCCATTTTGTTTCTTTCTTTCTTTTTTTTTTTTAAATTAGGGAATTGGGGGAAGAGGAACAGACAAGTTGCTATCCTTTTTGTTCTTCAGTCTAGTTGTGGAGGACGTTGCTTCACTGGCCCAAGTTGGCACCATCATTGCGCTCTTCCCGGGCGAGGCAGGTCAGTGGCCGGCTTCTGGATGGCCGCTCACAGTGGTTGCTGGCCTCTCATGCTGGCTGCTGGCTACACATGGTAGCCCATGGCAACCCACTGCCACAGGGGTTGCAGCCTAACACCATTGCTGGCGACTCACAGCAGCACGGCTCCAGGTTGAGCTGTTGTTCAGCATCTTAGCTGTAGAGGGCAGTGTCACTGGCCCTCATCTGTGGGATCCAAACCGGGGTCCACTGGCGTCCCAAGCCAGCTCTTAACCAATGCACCACTCAGCGGCCCTTGTTTCATTTTTTAATTGAGTTGACATATAATATTATATTAGTTTCATGTATACAACATAGCGATTACACATTTATATAACTTACGAGGTGATCACCCCGATAAATCTAGTACCTATCTGACACCATACATAGTTATTACAATATTATTGACCATATTCCTTATGCTGTACTTTACATCCTCATGATTATTTTGTAACTGCCAATTTATACTTAATTCCTCTCCCTTTTTCACTGAATCCCCAACCCCACTCCTAGCTGGCAGCCATCAAAGTGCTCTCTGTATCTATGAGCTTGTTTCTGTTTTGTTTGTTTATCCTGTTCTCTTGATCCCACATATAAATGAAATCATATGGTATTTGTCCTGTGTCTTGACTTACTCCACTCAGCACATTACCTTCTAGGTCCATCCATGTTGTTGCAGATGACAAGATTTCATTCTTTTTTATGGCTGAGTAATATTATATTGTATATATGTACCACTTCTTACTTATCCATTCATCCACTGATGTACTCCCAGGTTGTCTCCATATCTTGGCCATTGTAAACAATGCTGCAATGAACATAGGAAGGGATGCACATATCCCTTTAAATTAGTGCTTTGGGTTTCTTTGGATAGATACCCAAAAGTGGGATTACTGGGTCCTTCTTTGTCTCTTGTTATAGTCTTTGTTTTAAAGTCTGTTTTGTCTGGTATAAGTATTGCTACTCCAGCTTATTTTTTTTTCCATTTTCATGAAATATCTTTTTTTAAAAATATTTTCCATGTGTCATTATAAACCCACTGACTATAATTGCCAAGTTAACTATGTGTTACAATCATTTTTTTCTCTACTGATCACCTTTTCCTATATCATCCATTGTAGAAAACTGACTAAGAATCTATGTTCCCCCTTTTTCCTGGCTCAAATACAGGTTATTACACTCCATTTTGCCTCATAACAGCTTTTTGGGGATCAAACTACTTTTCTTTCTGATCCCAAAACCTAGCGTAAGATGAGTAAGTTACATGTCTTTGATCCCTACAGAGCAATTAGGCTTCCAAAAATTGGGTCCTGTTATTCTATCAATGTACTATGTAGAGCATAGTTTATAACACATGGTTCCAACAAATCTTACCAAAGTATTCCCCAGAAACTCCAGTGCCAAACATTTACAACTTTCACCAAATTAATAATCCTTAGCTTCTTTAAGAAAACAATTAGAAATGTGGAACTGATTAACTTGCAATAGGTTTTTATCAAAGTGACTTTAACAAAGACTGAATACTTTCTCTTGGATGGAAAATTTTTTTTTTAAAAGGACACTGGAAACAAAACAAAGGGTACAAAATCTATAATTGTGAATGTTCTTTGAAACTCTGTAATACTTCATCAAAAGTTAACTTTTGTTAGGACTACCACTTGCTAAACATTAAATCATCCTGAAGAGTTTTACAAACAATGTGAATGTTGAATATTTGTGCATGGGCTTTTTTTCCCAAGGCAAACACTTTACATCCCCCACTAACCTATCCCAGATTAAAACAGTTAAAAAAGAAAACACAGGCCCAACCCTCTTTTTCAAAAAGAAGAACCACTTTCTTTCATTACTGCAAAGTGATCCTCTCAGGATTAAGAGGAAAAAGCAAAGAAAAGGCACAAACTGCTCATTGCAGATGGGATCTCAGAAATTTTCCTTTCTTCAGGCTCTTGCAATCATAGTTATGGTTCCAAATATTAAAAGAGCACCAGTCACACCTGTAAATAGAAGAAGCCTTTAAGTCTAACTCTGGAGTCATCATTTATTCGAAAACATCCCATGTACAAACACTCAGTCATACTTTTTGTTTCTCACTGTCCACTGAAGTGTACCCTGGAAGGAGGCTTTGCTGACAAGGTTGCTCCCCCTGCTTTAGTGCTTACCTGGTGAGAATTCATAGTTGTAACTTTTCTAACAAAAGCATAATCTGCTTTTTTTTCAGGAGTGCCTCTTCAGCATTTTTTAAAATCCATGCCTGTTTTGTGCTTCTATAGGTTTAGCTAGTTAGTTGATTAGAGTATGTATGCTCGAGTCTGATCTTTCCTGTGGGGCCAGTGGTAATTAATTCTCCTTTATAAATAATCCTTTAGAGGAAGACATTGATGAAGAACAGCAGGCAGTCCTTCTACCAATTGAGTTTATGCCTCATTTCTTTGAAACATGTTGTCTTCACACATTATATTTTCCGGTATTAGCGTATTCTACACCCTGTTGAATGTGTGGCTGAATTCTTTTCTTCCTAGACTTAAAAACTTCCATTGCCTGGCAATGAAAAGTTTTGGCCCAGGCATAGCAGACACTTATCTTTGTGTACAAGCCCACGTGTTGGAGCAGAGTGGCATGTGTGCATTGTTTGAAAAACCTGAAATGGGGGTGGATGGAGAGGTGAGCAAAGCAAGATGTGTTTCAATGCAGTTCTTGAATTCCATTTGGAAGGCATTTTATTTCTTCTTAATTTTGAACCTAAAGCACATGTTCCTCCTTACCTCCAGATAAGACTGACCCCAAAAGGGTGAGCGTCATCAATGACTGCACTTTATAAAAATTCAAAGGTCATGTGAAGTTAAAGATCCATCATAGTCCTTGAGGAAGAGAAGAAAGGTGGACAGAAGGCGAGAGGGAGGGTGTTACTAATGCATACAAAGCACTTTGAAGATGAAAAGCCCTAATGAGTGTTAATAATGATGATGATAGCCACAATAACACACTCTTCTACATTTAGTTAGCTACCTCCTCCACAACATTTTTGGGTTGTGAGATAAAATGCTATTGATTTAAAAAAAAAAAAGTGGCACATTGGCTGAAGAAGAAAAATTAGATGTGCTTAAATCATTAATAAGTACCCAAGCTAAAGCCTCAAGGACCCTTAATGTTCAGCTTCAAAGAAGTAAGATAAGCAAGGCCTGCACTGGATAAAAGGTGAGTACATCAACCAAACTCCAAACCACTCCACTGAAGTTACAAGGAATAGGGTAACATAATAAGGGTAATGAAAATATTTTATTATTGTTATGGCAGAACATGAGTTTCTTTATATAAATGATTCTTATGTCATTTATAATTTAAAATGATACGCTTTTTATCATTTATTAATTTTAGCCATCTACAAAAGTTTCCACTGTAGAATTAGCCTCTAGGATTATTACTAACTCATCACTGGTAGTATCATGTCCATCATGAGATTGCTGCAGGATTTAAACATTAATTATATGTATTAAAAAGGCATGTTATCATTAAGTTCAAATATGCACGTACAAAAAATAAGTTAATAAATTCTCTTAAATAAATGAGTTAAATTAAAAAAAAAGAAAGTTGTGGGGCCAGCTGAGTGGCGCGTTGGTTAAGAGTTGGCTTCAGAATGTGAGCTCTGAGAAGGTTAGTATTGAGCACAGGACTATATAGGCAGTTCAAAGAGGAAATGGAAATCAAGGGTTTTTAAAAATACGGATGGAGAACGAAAGGGATGGAGAAAGAAAGGCACCTCAGAAAGGACCTGCCATCATTGCAAATTTATAAACCTTGCAAGATATCTTCAAATACCCAAGCTCAGGGAGAGGACACATGCTTAGATGGAATTTTTTCCCAGACAGTGGAACAGAAATAATGCAAAAATTAACATCTTGCTCAGAGAATTCTCCCAGTTAATAAATTCACAGGCAATTAGAAAAGACTGACTGGCATCCTCATGAGGCTATAACCAGGGAGGTTTATATCTGTCCTACTTCACTCAAATACTTCTGAGTCTCTGTTACATCTTTGGGAGCATATGTACTGTCCTCTAGGAATATAATTGCATCTTGGATAATCACTGTGGAGGCTGGGGGATGGCTTCCTTTGAGGTCAGTGCTATGATCATCTTGTAAATTTCATTAACTTATTGCAATCTATAAAACATGTGGTGTATTAGAGATTTGGCATTGAGCTAATTTAACTTCTGAAATCTTTAAAGAAGCATATTTGGGTTTTCTGGACTAGACGGCAGAGTAGGTAAACACTGTGTTCACCTCCTCTCACGACCACATCAAAATTACAACTAAACTATAGAACAACCATTATTGAGAACCTCCTAAAATCTAGCTGAACTGAAGCCATACAACTAAAGACATGCAGAATAAGCCACTTTGAGACAGGTAGAAAGGGTGGAGATGCAGAACAGGTTCATCCCACACCAGCATGTGACCATTAAAAATTGGGAAAGATATCTCAGCTGAGGAGGTTCTCCCTGCTCCTGGAGAAGCAAGGGGCTCCAGCCCCACACCAGACTCCCCAGCCCAGGGTGTCTGTGCCAAGAAAAGTCCCCATAGTTTTTTTGCTGTGAAAACAAGTTTGTTGCTGAGTGAGACAGAGGGTGTCTGGAGTGCCAGGTGATCTTAATGGGCCTGCACATGGATCTACTCACTGATGTAATCACTGGCTCTGAGCTTGTGGCTGGGGCTGTAGTTCATAAGTCACCAGAGACACATGGTGAGGAACTGTGTTGTCTTGGTTCAGGGTGAGGGATGTAGGGGCAGCTTTCTCCCAGATGGAGGAGCTGGCAGAAGCTCTTCCTTGTTTTTGTTGTTGTTGTTGTTGTTCCCCCATCCAGGCATGCCAATGCAGGTGGCTACCACATCTGATCTCCATCAACTTGGCTAACACGTTTTTGTTCACCCTGCTCCGGCGACTCCCTGAGACTCCACCCCATCCAATTTTCATACCCACCCAAGTCACTTCCTGTGACTTTTCTGTACAAAAGGCCTGTCTTGGCTCATGCTGCAGGCTTTCCTAAATCTTTCAAAGGTTCACACAATGCAAACAACCAGCATCTGGCTTTGGAATATCCTATACCTCTGGCTGAGCAGCACTAAGCTCAGCACTAGTGATAGTCAGCCTTGGTTCATGGCTTGGCCTCTCAAGGCACCTCTATGCCCAGTGCAGTTGGCACCCATCTATGAAATGCTTTGTGGCTCATGCCAGGTAGCCCTGGGAAGGACACAGGCTGCAGCTGATCTTGACCTGTGGTAGAGCCCCTCTCAGGAGGTTTCGAGGCTGGCATGTTTAGTGGCCAGCTTTGTACAGAGACAGATAATCACCTGGTTATCTCCAAGGATGACAAACACAAAGGTCAGACTGGGCAGTCACCAGAGCCCTGCTAAAGTGAATCCTGCTCCATAGGTTCAGCCTCTGCACAACAGTTTTTCCACTATAGTCACCAGCCAGTCCTCACAACCAATCAAACTAAGGTGAATCCCTCTCACTGATGTGCAAAGAGCAACCAAGTCTCAACTACAATAAGATGGCACACACAGCCTACACAAGGGACACACCTGGAACACCCAGCTCACGTGACCAGGGAGACTGTGTGTCTGGGCCCCACAGGGCACCTAATACATAAGGCCACTCTACTAAGACTGGGAGGCATAGAAGCCTTACCTAATATATAGAAACAAACACAGGGAGGCAGCCAAAATGGGGAGACAAAGAAACTTGTCCCAAATGAAAGAATAGAACAAAGCTCCAGAAAAAGAACTGAACAAAATGAAGACAAGTGATGTACCAGATGCAGAGTTCAAAATAATGGTTATAGGGTTGCTCAGTGATCTCAGGGAGGACTTCAACAAAGAGATAGGAAACATAAAAACAGAGATAAAAAAGAACAAAGCAGAAATAAAGAATATAATAATTGAAATAATACATTAGAGGAACTCAACAGTAGCTTAGATAAAGCAGAGGATCAAAGCAGCAATTTAGAAGTTAAGGTAGCAGAAAACACTCAATCAGAATAGCAAAAATAAAAAAAAAATGAGGAAAGTTTAAGGGGCCTCTGGGACAAAATTAAGTGTACTGATATTTGTGTCATAGGGGTACCAGAAGGAGGAGAGATAAAGGAAAGAATTGAAAACCTATTTGAAGAAAAATGATGCAAAACTTTTCTAACTTGGCAAAGGAAATAGATATACAAGCCCAGGAAGTGCATAGAGTCCCAAACAAGATGAACCCAAAGAAGCCCACATGAAGACACTTTATAATTAAAATGCCAAAGTTTAAAGACAAAGTAGGAGTCTTAAAAACATCAAGAGAAAAGCAGTTAATTACCTACAAGAGAATTCCCATAAAACTCTCACCTGATTTCTCAACAGAAACTGCAGGCCAAAAAGGATTTGCACAAAATATTCAAAGTGATGAAGAGCAAGGACCTACAACCAAGATTACTCTACCCAGCAAGGATATCACTTAAAATCAAAGGACAGATAAAGAGCTTCCCAGAAAAGAAAAAGCTAAAGGAGTCCATTATTACCCAACCAGTATTACAAGAAATCTTAGAGGGACTTTTTTAAGATGAAAAAAAAATTAAAACTATGAATAATAAAATGGTAATAACTACATATCTGTCAAAAATTATTTTAAATGTAAATGGATTAAGTGCTTCAATTAAGGATAGGAGGGCTGAATGGGTAAGAAAACAAACCCTTACATATGCTGCCTATAATAAACTCACTTCAGATGGAAAGACACAAAGACAGAAAGTAAAGGGATAAAAAAAGATATTTCATGAAAATGGAAACAAACAAACAAAACACCTGCTGTGGTAGCAACATTTATAGCAGGCAAAACAGAATTTAAAACAAAGGCTATAATAAAAGATAAAGAATGTCCTAGTAATCCCACTTCTGGTTATTTATCAAAAACCCAAAGTGCTACATTGAGGGGACATGTGCATCCATACATTCGTTGCAGCATTGTTTGCAATGGCCAAGATGTGAAGGAAGTCTGTGTGTCCATGGATGGATGAATGGATAAAGAGGAGGTGGTACATATATACAATGGAATAGTGCTCCGTCATGGAAGGGAATGGGTTCTTGCCATCTGCAGTGACATGGATGGACCTGGAGGGTATTATGCTGAGTGGAATATATCAGACAGAGAAAAACAGGTACAATGTGATTTTGCTTACATGTGGAATCTAAAAATAAAATAAACAAACAAGAGAGAAACTTATAGATACAGAGAACATTTTAATGTTTGCTACATAAGCAGGGCATTGGTGGGCTTGGTGGAAAAGGGGAAGGGATTAAGAAGCACAAATCAGTTGTTGCACAGTAGTCATGGGAATGTAGGGCATAACATTAGAAATATAGTCAATAATATTGTAATAACTATATATGGTGTCAGGTGGGTACTAAACTTATCCACATGCTAGATGGAAGGGGGGTTGAGGGGCAGGGTAAAAAAGGTCAAGTGATTAAGATGTACAAATTGGTAGTTACAAAATAGTCATGGGGTTTTAAAGTAGAGCATAGAGAATAGTCAATAATATGGTAATAACTATGTATAGTGCCAAATAGGCACTAGAATAGTTAGGGGCAATACTTTTGAAATTATGTAAATGTCTGGTTGGAATTCAGATTGGTGTAGAGACTATGGAAGGCAGTGTGGAGGTTTTCTCAAAACATTTAAAATAGAATTACCCCATGACTCAGCAATCCCTCTCCTGGGTATATACCCCCAAAATCTGAAAATATTTATCCATAAAGATATATGTGCTCTGATATTCATTGCAGCTTTATTTATGATGGCCAAGACATGGAAACAACTAAAGTGTCCTTCAATAAATGATTGGATAAAGATGATGTGGTATATATACACAATGGAATACTATTCTGCCATAAGAAAAGATGAAATATTGCCATTTGCAACAACATGGATGGATCTTGAGATTATTATGCTAAGTGAAATAAGTCAGACAGAAAAGTCGAGAACCATCTGATTTCACTGATATGTGGAATATAAAACTGAAAGCAACAAAGGAACAAGAAAAACAAATAAAGAAACAAAAACTCATAGACAGAGACAATAGTTCAATGGTTACCAGAGGGTAAGGTGGGAAGAGGGTGGTAGATGAGGATATAAGGGATCAAATGTATGGTGATGGAAGGAAAGCTGAGTCTGGGTGGTGAACACACAATGTGATATATAGATGATGTATTACAGAATTGTACACCTGAAACCTATGTAATTTTACTGACCATTGTCACCCAATAAACTTTAATTAAAAAATCATATAAATGTCTAACCACTCATCTGTACAACTGTAACTAATATAAAATAGTATTGAATGTCAACTGCAATTGAAAAATTAAAAAAAGGAGGGGGGAAGTAAAGGGGAATAAGAGGTTCAGGGTACCAAGTATAAAACAAATAAGTCATGGGGATGTAATGTATAACATGGACAATATAGTCAATAATATTGTGATAGCATGGTACAGTGTCAGGTGGTTGCTGGAGTTATCATGCTGATCACTACTTTAGGTATATAAATATTGTATAACTATGGTATACACCTGAAACTAATATAATAGTGTGTTGGCTATATTTTAATAAAAATCTGAAGTAAAAAAGGAAAAAAAAGCACATTTATTCCTATGAAAGGTACCATAGTTGGCCAAAGAAACTTGAACTTCATCTAAGCATCAGGAATCCCTATGGCTGAAACAGGACAATAATAAAGTGTATGTGGTGGGGAAAGAAAGTGTAATATTTTGTACTTTTAGCTCATAAGAGAAAAATATTTGATTTTGTACTTTAGTCCCCTTTGGTCTTTGAACTTGGTCTTACCAGTGGTTTCTAAACTCGATCTCTTTTAGAATGCGAGAAAGAGAAGTATTTTATTCAAACATCGTGCTTCTATTTTTTTCTGACATTATGTTGTTAGAATGAGTTTATTCATGTAACTATTGGAATATTTCTATGATATTATATTTCATATTGCAGCATTTCCAAAGAAATATAATGGAAAATGTGAAAAGATATAATTTAAGATAGGAAATAGAGTAATGTGCTTTGTTTTAGCCTTGGGTACAGAGAGGTCTTGCAGTTGGTTTAATGTAGTGTTTAAAACTATTTAAACCTCTTTTGGGGGCAGAATCTTTATTTTCTATTATATGTTCCCCAAGAGAACACCTAGAAAAGTAGTGGTTTGTGTTCACCCAAGAAGGTACCAATAGGTGCATCCTGATAGCCTGTTGGTCTCTATTAGATCTCCCAGTGCAATGGGCCCTCCTTGGGAGATAATAAGCTAACAATACAATAGCCTAACTGATGGGTTAAATTGGGGAAACCCAGTGAGACATACATTTAGTCTCCATCCTAACAGATCCTTGTAAGAGACATATATGAGCATAACGCTCCTGGTCTCTCCTTCCCCTCCATCATTCCTTCCCTGGGAGGAGGAGAGACATTAGATCGAACTGGTAAAAAGAGAAAGTGGTTAGGTCACTCCTCTCTTCACTTTTTTGGGGGAGTGAGCTACCCACTGGGGACTCGCTCTGCTACACCAAACACCAGGCCCTTTCAGAGCAGATAGTGGAGGGTTGGGTGGTTCAGGGCCAGGGAGGACAGGGGGAGCAAGTCTAACTCTGATGTTCAGCATTACGAGGCTAATGATGCTGTATGTATGTCAAATTCTCTAATCTCAGTAATACAATTTACTAGTAATGAAGGATTCTTTTCCCCCATCTTCCTTATTTTCTTGCTCTGTTTCTCATTTGCTTTGAGCCCAGGTGAAGAATAAGAATATTATTATTGGGGCCCCCAAACCTTCAACATTAGATATGTCATATTGAAAATGTTACCAATCTTGCACTTATAGGTAGTAACAAAGCTAAGGTAGGAAGCCTATTTCTTGGGTTTGACATTAATAAATGGTTCTGTCTGCCAAATCTATGAAACAGATCAATGCCAAGTTTAGAAATATATCTATTACAAAGAGAAGACTACTTAGTAATAGATTTTTTAAAAAACGGCAAAATTATTAGCTACAAGAAAAGTTGGCTTCCTCTGATTATATTTTATTTAATGCTTTTCTTTCTAATACATGAAAATGAGATGTTATTAAGAGATTAATTCTCCAGGCTTAGTTTTTCAAAGTAAGGTTAAAAAGCAAATAACTTAATGGACTATTTTGGTACCATTACCCCTCCTTCCCCAGTTTCTTCTCTCAACACACACACACACACACACACACACACACACACACACACATGCACACACAGTATTAATATTGGCTAGTGATTATTGAGTTCTGACTATGTTCAGGGCAGCATGTTAAGTTCTTACAGATTCATCATCTCATTAATTATCACAACAATTCTTCATGTAGGTAATATTTTTTTTTTCAGTTGAGATACCCGAGGCTTTGAAAGGTTAAATAAATTGTCTGTTGTCACAAATGTGATCATTGACAGAGCCAGAATTCAAACCCAGGTTTGTCTGAATCCAAAGCCCAGATACTGAACCCCTAAGCCATGTTGACTTTTGAATTCTATTACCAATGAAATTAGCATGTGCTATGGCTGCAGCTGAGACTTCCTGCACCACCTGTGATGCTATTTTCTCAATTATTTAATTTTTTTCATTTGCATATGTTGCTGCAGAGGGTATATAGCCTCTTTTGAGAAAAGCATAGATATTTACATAATATCTCAAGTGCCATTTCTTCTTGCTTCATGAAGGTTAAGATTCAGTGAATTTTATCTCATGGATGTGTTGCTTTTAAGCCAGAGAAAAGCAGAGAGGCAGTCTGAGGGAGTTTATACATTCCCTGTCTCATTTCTAGAATAAATCAGACAATTGTCTTGACTAGTCTGACATAAGATCTCTTCATAAGGATATAACTGTGTAAAATGATTATACAAGAACATCTCTTTACAAAAATAGAAATAATTATACAAAACAAACTTTTCTAAGATTATTATGAAAGAAGTAGAATAAAATCAAGCAAAACCAACATGACAGGGGCAAGTTGAGATCTCTCCCATTTGTTCCAGAATCAAATTTGATAGGCAATGAGGTGTTAGATTAAAAATTTAGCTTCACACATTTCATTCTTTCTTGAAAATTCATTTGCTTATCATATGCAGACTAATGGTTTACATAAAAATGCAGTTTATAATGTATTATGGAATACCTCTAAATGATTTATACTCTTAAAAATGTTTTCTTATTAATCCAATATGCATAATTTAAGCTAAATGCCTATGTTAAGTTTGTGCACTTAATTTTGATTTAGGTTTGTCACCTTACCAGGAATGCAAAACATTTTGATTTTGAATCAAAGAAAATTAAAAAATATTAACTGTTGTTGTGTAATGTGACACATATTTCATTTTGTGCAGTGTTTGGCATGAGGGATTCCTTGTATATATTTCCTACATTGCTTATCATAAATCAGAAACCAGATGTCACATGAAAAATTCCCAGCAACATTTTGAGGTAAGTCTTACTTACCCTAATTTATAGAAAATAAAAACTTTATCTCGGAGAGGTTACATAAAATGAGCAATGTCACACAGCTAGTTAGCATCTAAGAGGAGCCAAGAAGTACAAATCTGGTACAATAGTATATGACTTTATTCATGAATTTGCTAAGGATTGAATCTCATTAACCTTTTCTTGGTAGTCTACAGTTACTATGTTCTTTATTTTTTCATTGCAGAATTTCAATTCTCATGAGATTTTTCTTTTAAGTATATGTATTTTTTTCAGCCTTATAATCTTTCACTTGTGTCCCCAGACTCCTTATAACTGTTAAACTGGATTAAACTCTTGAATCTAGATAAGATTAAAGATAAGAAGCTTGAGGATAACCAGATAAACATTTAATAAGTTTTTTCTTCAGAGTAGAAACATGCAACACTCAAGCATGCAGACAGATGGACAACCACAAGAGCCTGTCTTTGCAGGTTAAGGTTATAAGAACTTATCTGGGGAAAACACAGGCATGTGTTTGGTGGCAGGAACTGACAATGGGTGTTCTGAATTTTTGTAACTCCTGCAGGGTCTATGGCTACTTATTTGGTCATGTTTATTTAAAAATTCTACTATTTTTATAATAAAAGTTTGCTTCATTTGTATGTGTTCAAGAAAGTATCCACTGAAGATAATTTAATGGATCAGAATATAAACATAATTTAAGATTTAGTTTTATAATATAATCAAGCATTAAAGCAGAATTTATTAGGGGTGGCTGGTTAGCTCGGGTGGTTAGAGCGCAGGCTCATAACGCCAAGGTTGCTGGCTTGATTCCCACATGGGCCAAGGAGCTGCGCCCTCCACAACTAGATTGAAGACAGCTACTTGACTTGGAACTGATGGGTCCTGGAAAAACACACTGTTCCCCAATAAAATATCTTTTTTAAAAAAAGCAGAATTTATTATATAGTGTAGTAGGCAGACAACCCCCAAACTTCAGAATTGAAAATAATTAAGTTCAAATCCTAAGTCCTAACTCTCTCTGTATTTTTAGCTATGAAAATTTGAGTAATTTACATAATTTTTCTGGGTCTGTTTTCTTACCTTAAATGTGGTTATAATAATAATTAGTCAATATTTTGTGTAAATGTGAAAGGCTGTAACAAACATTATACCCAGAATAATACATAGACCATATTTGGGGCTCATTTGATGTTAGTCACCTTTTCAGTGCACATTTAGATGGATGAAAATGGCATGATTTACTATAAGAAAGTGGGTCTTGCTCAGTTTGGTGAACAGGAGCAGCTCTCTCATTATGAAGTTAAGATTTATTAAACTCATAGGTATGTATGTTACTGTATGGATAAAAGTGCTTAATTTTTTCTTTAACATTTATGACTGGGTCATTGAAAAGAACAAGAAATAACTAAATACTACCTATCAAAACCTGGCTGTCAATAGACAAAAGCTAGCTTCTAGATATTAGAGTCAATAGATATCTAGATGTCAATAGACAAAAGCTAGCTTCTAGATATTAGAGTCATTTGGCAAATATTTGGTGAATGACTATTGTATTCCAGACACTGTTCTAGTTTCTGGAAGGGTAAAGTATTAGTAAATATTTCTTCTCATTGATTTCATTAAGATACTGTTTTGAAAAGATACAAAGTAGATTCCTGCTGTTATTCCTATTACAGCATGTGATAAGTTATATAGTATCATACAAGACATATTGAAAATGCCCTCTTCCCTAAAATATTATCTCATATTACATATAGATATTTGCTAAATAATTACATTTTATAAAGAATACTGTGAGCATACAATGGCAATGCTTAACACAATAAATGCTATCAGCTTGAAGTACTCCTTATAAAATGTAAATAGTGAAATGCTGCAGCATTTAGTAATCACAGGTTAATGCTAACTGATTTTGTCATCTAATTATCTTTCTTTATATCAGTGAAAACGCAGGGAAGCCTGAAGGTATTGAAATTTTGGAAGAAAAAAAGAGCTAAAAATCTGTAATGAAAGAAACAGAGGTGATATAGCATGGGCCTATGATGGTTGTGAGGATGGTATTGAATACAGATTTTACCCAATTCATTGTTGCCCTATTGAATTATTTGGATGCTAAGTCCATATACAGCCCACATGAGAGCCTTTTCCAAACATGGGCCTCCTCTCCTTACTCTTTTTTTTTTTTTTAAGCTGAGCCATCCTGCACCTTCTGGCAGTTCAGAAGTTGCTCAGCTTTGGGCCGGGAATCAAACCGCTGTTGCTCAGAGCTCAAACTCTTGAGTGAGCTCTTAACCAACTGAGTCACTCGGCCAGCCCTCTTTCCTTACTCTTGACTGGTCACTATCGGGTTTGGAGGTCCCCATTCTGATCTTTAATCCTCTTTCAAAGCATGTGGGTTTATTTACCTTTTTAGAGTTTGTCAAAACAAAAGTAACAGTCCCCACTCCTTGCCCTAAAATAAGAGATTTATTAGATTTATTAGAAAGGATATAATGCAGCAGAGATAAAATATGTAATTAACTGCAGGCAAAGTGATTCCATTTGTTCTCCTTAAAGGGTCATTCACTGGTTTCTGCCATAGTTGTCCTGGCTCTGTCACCACTCCATGCAATTTCCGGGAAGGGCAATCAATCAGAGGGTCAGTGGACAGGTGACACATAGATCTAATTCATGATTTTGGTAAATCCCAATAGGATCTCTTTGGGGCCTCACAAATCAACATTGTCTTTGTCCTCCCTCTTCCCCTACTCTTACCATTAGCACTTACTTCTTGAGATATGCACTGCAGTCATTCTTCCAAGAAGTAATGTGTGGCAATTGGGGCAAAAAAATGCCATTATTTTCTGGATTTTAGAAATACAAGGAGTCTGTGATCAGTTGCCTTCTGCACAAGCAGTGGCTTCTGAAATAGGCATGAGGCTATAAAGAGGTGGTAGGAAGCTCAGATTGCACAATTTATCTAAGCAACGCAAGGTCCATGGGAACAATAAATCGTTGTTCCCATACTGTCTTCAGACTAAAACTGGGGCGTTTCTCTGTTTACAAAGGCGGGCTTATTTGGTAAAGGTCAGGAGGATGTAGCTTAATGAATGTTTTGGAAAAAAAAAATGTCAAAGTGTGTGTTTGATAAGTATTTAAAAGGAGCCTCTTGGACTACTTCCGTGTGTGATTCACCAACTCTCTTTGTCTAGAAGGAAGGGTGTGTCAAGGACTTTTCGTTTCTAAAGAGGAGTGATGTTAGGGACCCCAGGGATAGATATCTGTCAGCCCAACCACCTTAAAAATGTTTCTTTTACTTGGTTTATAGTTTTGGTTTGAATGTTCTGAAATACGCCATAGTAATCACATGTGGGCACACCTTGTTTTATTGTGCTTCTTTTTATTGCACTTCACAGATGTGTTTTTTTACAAATAGAAGATTTGTAGCAACCATGCATTGGCAAGTCTGTCCGCGTCATTTTTCCAACAGCATTTGCTCACTTCATACTCTGTGTCATATTTTGGTAATTCTTGGAATATTTCAAACTTTTATTATTATTATATTTGTTATGGTGATCTGTGATCAGTGATCTTTGACGTTACTATTGTCATTGTTTTGGGGCCCCATGAATCATGCCCATAAATGATGGCAAACTTAATTGATAATTGTTGTGTGTGTTCTGACTGCTCCACAGATGGACTAGTCCCTCCATCTCTCTCCCTCTCCTTGGGACTCCCTATTCCTTGAAACACAACAATATTGGAATTAGGCCAATTAATATCCATACAATGGCCTCTCAATGTTCAAGTGAAAGGAAGAATCATCAATGTGGTAAACTTCCTTGTCTTATTTTAAGAAATTTCCAGAGCCACCTCAACCTTCAGCAGCCTCAACCTGATGAGTCAGCAGCCATCAGCATCAACACCAGCCAAAGATTACAACTTGCTAAAGGCTCAGATGATGATTAGCAACTTTTAGCACTAAAGTATTTTTAAATTAAGCTGTCTACATTGTTTCTTTAGACATAATGCTATTGCACACTTAACAGATTACAGTATAGTGTAAATATAACTTTTATATGCACTGGGAAACCAAACAATTTGTGTGATTCACTTTATTGCGATATTTGCTTTATTGTGGTGGTCTGGAACTGAACCTGCCATATCTCTGAGGTATGGCTGTATTTAAAAGAACTTCTTATGGGAATCATAATGACTCACTTTTCTTGTTTGCTGCATTTGTTTTTTTCACATAAAAATATTGTCATTTGTTATATGAGTCCGATAGGCTACGTTATGCTGCATAACTGAAATCTCAAAAAATTACCACGCAAGAGCTTGTGCATACTGCTACATACCCAAAGGCACCTCAGGAGAGCTCCCAAGTGATGACTCAGGAATCCATTACCTTCATCTCTGGCTCTGTGATTTCAACATGTGGCTTCCAGGTCACTGTAGCAGGAGAAAAGAATGAGTATGGAACTCACGCGTTCTCTTAAAGGTCTTGACTCATAAATGACATTTTATTTTTATACACAGAAAAGATCAGAAAACTACACCTAACTGAAAGGAGCAAGGAAATGTTAGACATTTGGTAAGTAGTAAATGCCTCTACCTTACTTCGGCAAGGTGTTTCTCTCTCCTTTGCTTCCTAATATTTGCCATATTTTAAAAATCATTAGTCCATGTTAGTCTTCTTATTACTTAAATGAAAAAGGATGATAAGTAGTAAACTTGCTCATTCTATTTAAAGAAACCAGTGACCACTAGTTCACTAGTGATAATTAGTAATGGAAAATTTTAGAAAAAACTTTTCTATATGATTCTGTTGTATAAGCTACAATATATGCTTCCAAATAATAGAATGTATTTGGGATGATGAATGATGACAATAAAGGATATATGCACATTTATTTTGAAGACTGAAGTTTAGGAGGATAGCTCCAAGAGAATGGCTCCATTGTTCTCTTAAAAAACTAAAAAAATCCAAACCACAGCCATCCAACTATAAAATTCCCTTTCATTAACCCTGAGCACTTCCTTTTATCCATTATCCTTGGTGCTTCATCATTCACATAAATGATACCTTGGCTCCCCAGTTCCTTGTCATCTCATTGCCAATGACTCTTTGCTCCAACCTACATTATCGACACATCTCCATGGTCTCATTCAGTGGGTTGTAAACACCAGAATACACACTATCTTAAAATTCATGAATTTACATATTCCTAAAGTAATCATATAACTTATTCAAACTGGAAAACTTTTGAGAATAAAATGGCATGCTGCTAATTATTTCACCAATCATATGCTGGAACAGCAGGCACAAACCAGGATTATAATCAACAAGTGTGGATACCGTCCTTCTAAATATTTGACTCTCTAATGACAGCAACGTGTTGTGTTCCTATCTCTTCAGTTCAAATGCTGACTGCTGTATTCTTAGATCTCATTCTTGAGTTTATTAATCAATTAACTCTACTACTTCCATCTATACCTTAGGCTCCTCCGGCCTGTAATACTCTCCTTGTTACTCTAGATTCCATGGCTCATCGTTATAATCATTCCATGTAAAATACACTCACCTCCCTTGTCCCCGTTTTCCTCTATTATACTTGGCTAAAGGTCCGAGCTCTGTATCTTGTCAACGTCCATCTTCTATGAATATAGTTAGCACTACTAGAGAAAATAATACAGATATCACTTCATGATCTCTAACCTCAAATGACCCTTAACATTCCACTTTAGCAGTTCTACTTTTCATGTCTCTTCTGAACATCTAAATGACTTTATGTCACTAACTCCAATAGAAACTTTCCCTAACCATCTTACTCATCTTTCCTTGTGCACTGTGTTACCTTCCTGGAGGCTAATCCCCACCTCACAGTCTCCTCTCCAGAGAATGCAACCTGTAACAATGGCTTAACCTCATTTTTCAGATCTCAGCTTAAGTGTTACTTCCTATAACAGTATACTTTCCTATTTGTCCATTCTCAGGCAGGCTCCAGCCCATCCCCACAGAAAAGTTCTGACATGAGCTCCATTGTGTCTATTTATAGCTCTTATCACATTTTGTTATTATATATTTATATTGCTTATCTACTCTCTATTTCTTGGCCTTTTGAGGAACAGGGCAAAGGCAATGTCTGTTTTGTTCACCAGCATGTCTGTCCCAGTGCCTAGCCCAGAGCTTAAAGAAATTGGGAGAATGATTACCCTACTGTTCTGATTGCTGGCAAGAGTAAATACAAGAGAAAATACAAGATACACTCTAGACTAATATTTTTTTTATTTTTTTCCTGGGAATATAATATTCTGAAAAGACATCTCTCTCTCTCTCTCTCTCTCTCTCTCTCTCTCTCTCTCTCTCTATCTATCTATCTCTATCTATCTCTATCTCTATCTATCTAGCTCAGAAAATAGGAGGGAGAGAGAAGAGAATGAAATCTAGCTGTTTGTTTACCTCATGTTTGCTTATCTTATTTTTCACATAATACTTATTATATAAAAATCTTCCAGAATACTAGGGTCTGAATAGCAAAATTTGAGCAACATTGAATTCAATCTCAAAGTGTGTGTTATATTAGGAAACTCATTCAGACAGTAAGCATGACTATAATCCTTTCTAAAGGATTAAGTCTATATTGTTTGTGTGTAAATATAATAATTGTTATATGTGATTTATGTTGGAAAAAAATTACAAGCAGCTCCCTGCATTAGTGATTGATTAGATCTTTTTGAGTAACTACTTATTTACATTAAGTTACATACAAACTTTCACATAGCAATGACAATGAACTTCATTGTTTGTAAAAATAAACAAACAGATTTTGATGAAGTCATTGATACATTGTCTTTGACTGACTAGATAGTAAATGACACAAGAAACTGTAGATAATTTGCTGCAAAGTGGATAGCAAAACATTCCTGATAGTTTCAAATCACAATAATAAATAATCATGTTTAGTGCTTTTTATTAGATGATGAGCTTCTCAAAGGTATTACAGAGATTACTCATCATTGAATCCCTGAACAAGCCCAATGTCTGATCCATACTTGGCCTGTAATTAATGTGTATTGAATGGATGTATGAATAAATCAATTAAAATTTTATAAATGCATATGCTTTCACATGCATTATTTAATTTTATTCTAAGGAGCATTATGAGATGGGCAGCAGGCCTGTTTTAATCCCATTTAGCAATGGGACAACATAGTCAGATAGTTTAAGAAACTCAATGTCTTAGAAACTGTTGATTAAAATGAACCGAAACTCACTCTGTCTAATTCAGACAAAAATGGGAGTTCTTCCAAGGACACAAGAAAATATCAGGGAAAAATAGAGTTGGGAATAGAGCCAGGAATCAGGGGAAATTGGAAAGTCACAAGAGAGCTAATCACACTGTCTGTTTGGGTCTCCCTCCCCCGCTGCCCCTGCCCTTCCCCCCTTCCCCAGCTACATGCTCCCTTATCTCTGCTTCTCGTATTCCATTTATTTTTTCTGTCTGTTTGTATTACTCCTTGCATTACTCAATGACTTTGGCTTCCTGGTATACTTGCCTTGCCATGGTTCCAAATTGTGCTTTGATGGACTCTATATGATTAGAGCTTACTACCATTTGAATAAAGCCCTTTGATTCTAATTATGGCAAGAAAATCTGTGACCTTTAGGCTGGCCAATAAATGTGGGGAATGTACCACTGAGGTTTAGTTATCCATGGGGCTGAGAGACTATAGAAATGCCCCTTCTTAGGTCTGATGGTCAGACACACACACTAGTCCAAGTTCACACTGCTAGTACGTAGTCAAGTAGAAATTGAGAACAAAGATTTCAGTTCCTACTTTAGTCCTCATTCAAATGTAGCCTGGATTAATGAGCAATAACTATATGCAGGAACTGTGAAAGGCAACAGGCTATAATCCTAGGCAAAGCCAGACTCTATTCCTACCCTCATGAATCTAGTAAGGGAGGTAGAGAGTACAAGTAAAATCTGAAAGATGAATGTGATAGGTGTAATGAACAAGTGGTACATGGGTGCCTTGTGATACAGACAAGGAACTGGACCCAAAGGTAGCAGTTGCAGAATACACAGGAAGGGATGTTTGAGCCAACATATTAATAGGTTAAGATTGGGGGAAATAAGAACATTTGGAAAGAAAAGGTAAACAAGCAAAAGGCAAGAGGTAAATGTTTTGGTAATTTGTCTTGAGGATATCAGAAGATGATGGATTTTGAATGGGAAAATGACCGAATAGTGTTTGTATCTTGGAAAAAATCACCCAGAATGCAGTCTTGAGGATAGACAGAAGGTCACAAGTGAGGAAGTAGAGGAGTGTGAGGGTTATTTGAGTGGTATGGAGACATCAGATGAAGCTTTGCAAAGTAATTATAGTTAATGAATGATTGAATGATTTCCACATGATGCCATGGCATACTAAAGCTAATACCTAGTACAGAGTTGGTTTATGCTCTTCTCTCTGGCTAAGTGATTGTTAATTTTAATATTATCATTATTATTATTAATAAATATGTGAGATGATAAGAACAATCTACTAAAAAATTCTCATGTACCATGTAGAAGTATTGGATCACAAATTTCTTGATTGGGAAGCAGAATATTTACTCAGTGTTAATCACAACAGAATTTTCAGAATAAGCAGCTTGACTGAAGTGCACACTTAATTTTCCATAACACCATTTAATGAGGTTATGAGTATTTCCCAAATTTATTTGCAGTTCATTTTTAAACTTCTAAATAAGAATTGTGTATGTGTACATAAAACTTAAATGTTTATAGTTTTTGGAATGAAATCTGATATTTTATTGAGTTACAATAGAAATTTACCTCTTAAAAATTATTTTCCATTGAATCAGTCTTTTATTTCTCTAGAGTGTTTTTTCCAACTAAAACAGAAAGCGGATTGCTTATTCCTATTGTTAGTTAACATATTGTAAGCCTTCATACTACTCATAGAAGACTTATGCCAATATTTCCCTTTCTAAATAACAAAAAAAGCCATTGCTGTAATTTGGGTCAAAAGCCTTATTAAAAAGTGCCAAAATATGGGACTATACAATTAGACAGTAACAGCTGTTGTTGAGCTCTGTTAGGCTTATGGATACATAGTTTTTTGTCAAGTTCTAATATAAGCTAATATATAGTTCTGATATCAGCATATGTATTGATAGACTGAAGAGACTTCAAAGAAGTCATTGTGATCGACTGGATATTTAATGCATTTAAAAAGGCATGATGTGCAAAATTACATATATCTAAATGGCTAGTGATATGCTTTAATCCTGGTTAATCTGGTACATATTAATGTATTATAGATACTTGGATTTGTCAATAGGCTATACAGATTTATGGGAAGATGTGAAAAAGGAAAAAAAAAACTTTCTGTCAAAGTAAATGTAAAGTTTGAAATATGTTAATTGAGTTGCATTAGATTAACATGGCAGCAGAAATAAAATATAGCCAAGATCAATAATTCAATCAGCAAACTTTTATTGGCTGACAATTCTGTGCAAAAGAGTGTTGTTACACTGTGGTAGGTAAAAATTTCTAGATCTGGAGACCAAAATAGAAAGCACCAAAATAATCAGGTTGTAATGTTTAAATTATAGGTGTTCATAGCTCAGTGGTGACAGACTTGATTTAATGTGAATCATATTCTAGTAGACGTTTATAAGAAGAACCTGACAATATTTAAAAGAAGGATTACTATAACTACTGAAAGAGACCATTTATGCTAAAGAGCTTTGACTAAAAACTACACACAAATATAAGTAATTTTATATTAGTAATAAATGCATATTATATCAAATCTTAGTTTTCTTCTCACATATTATTAATATGATTTTACCCTTTTATTCCTTAAATAGCTATGTTCCTTTACATCTTTTCCTGTTTCATTTAGAAATAATTAACATACATCCCTGTATAAGTTTAAAGCATACAGCATAATGGTTTTATCTATATATATTGCAAAATGGTTACCACAATAGTTTCAGCTAACATCCATCTTCTCATATAGATACAATGAAAAGAAAGAAAAAAAGAATAAAGGGAAAAAAAATTCTCCTTCTCTCATGATTTACTCTCTTTACTACATTTTATACAGCAGTGTTACCTTAATCACCCTTCTGTACATTACATCCTTAGTACTTATATTATAACTGGAAGTTTGTACATATTGACCACTTTCCTCCTATTCTCCCTCTTCCTACCTCTTACCATGCCTCACATATGTTAACCACAAGTCTGATCTCTTTTTTCTATTTTTTTTAAGATTCCTCATGTAAGGGAGATTATGCAGTATTTATCTTTCTCTGACTTATTTCACTTAGCATAATGCCTTCAATGTCCATCCATATTGTTGTAAATGGTAGGCTTTTCTCATTTTTAATACCAAATAATATTTTATCACAACAATTACACACACACACACACANATTTTATCACAACAATTACACACACACACACACACACATATATATATATATATATATATATATATATATATATATATATCACAACTTTTTTATCCATTCATCCATCAATAGACATACCTTGGCTAGCATAAATAATACTACTATGAACATGAGGGTGCAGATACCTTTTTGAGTTAGTCAGCACATTTTTGTGTGAGACCTTTGCCTGTAAGTGTTCATTTTCAATTGTTCATCATAGTGTTATACTAAAGGGCTCTGTGTTAACACTTCCTCACCTTCCTCAAGAAAAATGAATTAAAAATTCCTATTTTTCTCTAGAAAAAGAAAATTTCTCAATGATAATGGATAAGTAACATAAGAAATATTTGTGTATCTGTTATCTGCCTGTGTGAGGCATTGAGCACACCAAGATGGAAAAGCATCTCTTCTCTTATAGGTGTACAATGGAGAGGAATTCTACTGTGAAACTAATCTTTCTATACAGTTCAGGCATTAGATTTACTTACTTTCATAGTCACATGGCTTAAAAATATATTATTTGTCTCTTGGCCACCAGTTTATATCAAGACTTTGAAAGGGTTAGGGATTCGCACTGATGCTCTCATGGCTCTGAAAGCCCCTTCCCTCCCTCTCTACACTCCAACCTTTATTATCTTTATAAGCTAATCTCCTACTCACTATTCAGAATGCAACATCCTCAACCTCCTGTATGACTCCAAGAACATACTGTATTTTCTGCAGGTATTTTTCTTCACCATGAATACAAAAAAATTGTAATAAATTGTTTAATATCTGCCTCTCCTGCTCTAATAACACTTCATGAGGGTATCAATCATGTCTGTGGTATTTTCCTTTGATTCCCTGTTTTCTAGCTCAATACTAGGCACAATATAAGTCCCATTAAACATTTGTCAAATGGACAAATGGAGCAGAAAATGGCTATCAAGCCGTATAAATAGAAACCAGATTTTAATAAAAGACATCATGGTTTTGATTATTATTTGCAATTTCCAAAAATGACTAATTCCTGAAATAAAAATTGAGAGTAATTGGTTGAGTAATTGATTGAGCTCATTAGTTTTACTTGTCTCATATTTTGACATTATTTATTTATTTAAGTATTTATTGAGCATCTACCCTGTGGTGGTATGTGGTGATGCTGAGCCAATGAATAAGGTAACTCTAGTCACCAAGAAACTCAAAGCCCGGTGAGAGAGTAAAAAATCATTGCAATTTAATGTAACAACTTCTGTGAAAGTAATATACAAATTGTTGTGGGACCCAGAGTAGCTAATAATCAGTCTTAACCTGTAGAAATCAGATGGATTTCACCAGTCTTGCCATAAGGGAAAGTCAATTTCAGGCAGAGAAAACAATCTGTGCACAGGCATGGAGGTGCAGCCCATTTGTAGAGCTGTCTGCTCAGAGCTACAACGCAAAGAGGAGCATGGCAGGGGCAGGGACTTTCAAAGTAAGTGTAGGCAGCCGACAGCATGATAAACGCACACTATAACTATCAAAATAAGAATAAAAGAAGGTTAAAATATGCTTTAAATGAGATGGACAGAAAATCCAGAAAAAAGAAATCTGCTGCAAATAAGCATAGAATTTAGTTAGCTCAGAGTTTTCTGGCAGCAACTATATATATATATATATATATATATATATATATATATATATATATACACACACA
>NW_017731737.1:1113994-1139171 GCF_001890085.2 Hipposideros armiger | reverse complement strand
TATATATATATATATATATAAATTAAAAAGAGGACATAAGATGATGCTTCTTTATGAAAATACAAATAATTCATTAGGAGAGTCTAGCTTGTCACTAAAACTAAATTCAAAGGATTTATAGCATTAATCTTTGTAGTTGTTTAACACAATGGTTAATACATACTATAACAAATTTTGGAGTGTGCTGTAAACTTCTCAATAGAAATGATTTTTTTTTAAACTTCCTTTAAAAAGTTTGCATTCATTTTCTGATTATAAACCAATGTGGGCGTACAGCCTCTCGAATAACACCTATTGAATATCTGGAAACCATAATAGAGAATAAGGAAGAAAGGTAATTTCCTAAAATTGTACCACCCAGAGATATGAGTGTTAAAATTTAGAAATTTACACTTCTTGTTATTTTTCTAAGTCATTTCCATTAACCTCATTGCTGACTTTTCCGACTATCTCTAATTCTGATGCAAATTCAGTACTTTCAAAAACATCCATCAAATTCAAAACCCAAGGAGCATATGTTCACAATAAAAGTTTTTGGGGACTATGAAGAAAACGTCTCCATAACTGGAGATAGATGGACTTGTAGGGGTGGGTCTCATAGCACTGAGCACAGCGTTTTGCTGAGTACGTTCATTCACAGTAGATGTCCTCTTCCGAAGTTGCTCCTCCCACCTTTCATTGCCTGATTTTGTCTTTAAATCTAATACCCTAGGTCCCAAACCATTGTCACAGAATGTAAACACACACACACACACACACACACACACACACACACACACACTTGGTCTATACACCAGAGACTCAAAAATATGGAAAATTATACAAATGTTTTTGATTCACATAAAAACTGCTGCAGTGAGCGGCCGTCCAGAAGCCGGCGACTGATCTGCCTCAACTGGGAAGAGCGCAGTGATGGTGCCAACTTGGGCCAGTGAGGCAACGTCCTCCACAACTAGACTGAAGAACAAAAACAACAGCAACTTGTCTGTTCCCTTTCCCCGATTCCCCAATAAAAAAATTTTAAAAAATCTTTAAAAAAAACAAACAAAAAAAAACAAACCTATACTTCTACCTCCTTATCCTCAAAAATATATTTTAATGTCTATATAATAGTCACAATAGGAACATATAAAAATATATTTAATATTTCTCTTATTCTTGTGAATAGTGAAACAAAGACTTTTGTGTGTTTCTTTTTTATTATTCTTTATAGCGATAAATAACATTATGAAGAAATCCTTGTGTATAACAGTTCAAGGCAGATCTGATTATTTCTTTAAGGCTCCTAATTACTTATTAGAAAGTTAAAGTCATTCGCTCGCTCACCACATCCTTACCAGCATTATGTTGATTCTTATTTTAAAATATATGTATAATAAACACACATACACAATCTTTGATTTATTTTTTTATTACTAGTGACAAAAAACCTCTATTATCTGTACGTATTTCATCTATATTTTACTTATACTTCATCCTATGTGAATTTCCTGGTTCTTCCCTTTGTTTTTCTCTTGGGAAGTGCATCATTCAGGCTAACCTTTTTACCGCAGCAGCTTTCAATAACAAAGGTTTTTGTTTTGTTTTTCCATTCCTGCTATATGTCCTGATGGGGTGACTGGGGCTCTGTCCCTTTTTGTCCTCTCATCAGGCTGGGACAAAAATGATAGAGCAGTCACTATCTGGAACTTTTCCTATTGTACATTTAATAGATATTAAATGATTGTTCTATTCCAATTTTGTCTTCACATAACATGTAGAAAGTAAACTGTATATAAATACAATTTAGAAAAAAATTGCAAAATTCATTTGAACTAAAATTCTGTTTATTTTCAAGAACATCTTTTAGCCAACAAAGAAGCTATTTTGTCTCTTGGAAACTAAAGTGCTGATATCTCAAAGGGATTAGACATTTTCTAAAAAGACTTCTCAAACAGGTAAATATGTTTCTCTCTAATTAAAAGGAACAAAGTGGATAGGGGAGAGAACTTGCCTAACCTTTTGAGATTCCTGCCAGAACTTTCAGAAATAGAGCTCTTAGCAGGCTTAATTCTACTCTTCCACTTGCAAGCAGGTGTGAGCCACTTCAGATTCCTTCTCACAGCTTCCTTTCCTGCCCTCTTTTTGGATTCTCCTCTTGTTTGTCTACCTGTCACATTTCTACTCTTCCCGCCTTTCACAATTCAATTTTTCTTCACTTAGCTCCAAAGCCAGACCTCACAGTAGAGTAAAGCCGAGGGCGAACAGGCGTCATCATCTGGAGTCAATTATATTTTTCTCCACTTATGCCCCGAAGGAACATGGTAAAATAATTAAAAACAAAATTAACAAACAACTTTATATTGGCTGTTTCCTGGCTGTCTTGAGATTCTATCGAAGAAGGTGGGGTAACCGCTCTTCCATCACTGTCTGCAAACTGAACTGCCCATTAAGTGACATTCTTCAAAGTTTTTTTTTTCATAATTTATAGTATTTTATATTGACATGCATTACTTGATCAGTGCTAATTTTCCTTACTATTCACTTTAAACTGATTCAATGTTAATGATTACTTATAATTTAAAAGGACTTTTTAAATGCTTTGATACAAATATTTCATTTCTAAAATCATATTCTGCGGACATGATGTACGTACTGGGCTTCTCATTGCAAGTTTATTTTCAGTAGTAAAATGAGAAAAACAACCTAATTATTCAACAATATCAACTTAATTTAGAAAACAAGGTATATTGCATGCAACCATTTAGAATGACATGTAGAAATATATCAATCATTATATTGCTAAATGAAAAAAGTGTGCATAAAATATGTATCCTATGAAGCCATACAAAAAGGCACGTACCTATATGCTTAGAAAACTATGGAAAGTTATGTCAAAAATAGTAATGTTTTATGCCTGAGATATGGTATTCCATATACTCTTTTTACTTTTGTGTAAACAAACAACAACAATAACATAAAACAGCAGTAAATGTCACAAAAACTTGTTACTTTCTTTTATGTGTGTGTGTATGTGTGTGTGTGTGTGTGTGTGTGTGTTTACATAAACATGTGGCAAACTTTCACCAACTGTTATAGAACCTTAAATCATGGAATCTTAAAGCTATTTGCCCACTCTTGAGCTATCTCTAGAGTTGTAGTTTCATTTCTCAAATTCTAGCTAATAGATGCTTAACAGTTAGTATGTGGTAGTCATTGTTCTCAAATGTGGCCTTAAGATTATTAATGCATTTAATTCTCACAACTCTACCAACAAGCTTTGTACTTGTGTATTTTACTTATTAGGAATTGAGGTTCAGATGAGTTAAGTAAATTTTCCCAAGACAAAATGTTTGATATTTTTTTTGGGGGGTGGGCCTACTTACACCAGTAATAATACCTAATGATGCTTTTACCTCAGGACTTCCTGAAAGCAGACCCAAAGATTTTTTGGAAATTATTGTCTTGACCCCCTTATTTAAAGGTAACATTTATTTGTATTACCTACACACTTATATACAACCATGACTAAATAATGACATTGAATTATAATATTGGTTTGACATTGCAAACTGCTATGTTCCAGAACTAGAAAGTATTTCGTGATGCTCCCGGGCTCTCTGTGAGATTCTCTTCTCAAACTTCCTTTATGTCAAGGGTGGAGCTTTTACCCCACAACATCTAATTTGTACTGGGATGTGTAATTCTTAATTTAAGGGCCTTATAAATGACCATAGCCACCTTGAGTGTATTGCCCATGTTCTGGACACTGAGCTAGATACTCAGAAAACAATAAATGTAAAAAAAAAAAAAAAAGTTCCCTAATCTCACAGAGCTTCAATTTAAGACTCAAGCGAAGGTCATTGTACCTGTACTCAACCCAATTCCTTCCACTTTTGGGCCCAAATCAGGCAAATGCTTGTGTTAGTTTTATGTTCCCTTACAGCCCTGTGGCACAGGTCTCAGTCCTAGGACATGGCCCTTACAGCAGCCATAACTCATTTCAAAGAAGTTGTATATTTATTGGTAGTTAATTAAATTATATTATTGTATATTTCATAAAATTTCTTATTTTGCATAGGTTTTCCAAGTAACTTTTCCTAAAGGTGTATATTGTTGAAAAATTTACCCAAATATTTCCTCGAATTCTAATACTTGGCAGTGACTATGGAAAACTTCGTATCCTGTTTTTAACACTTGTTCTATAAATTATTAACAAGCAGTTTGAGAAAGTGATTATCCATTTATTTGACAACTATAATGCTACTTAGAAAAATATTTGAAGAGGCAACAATTTTTTTTTTCAATAGCATAACCAGATCAGTAGCTCAGACAGGGGACTATTTCCCCTATTTTTATATTTCACAAACATATCATTCTCCTCATTAAGCATTAATATTTCTTTTTAGTATCTTAGAGGTTGTCCACTGTCAGAGACAAACAAGAGGGGAAGGATTATGATGGTTTATGTTTGTGTGTGTGTCTGGGTGTGTCTATTTGTTGTTCATTTTGTTTCTGAAAGAGCAGACAGTATTCTTTATTATTAATTAATGAATATTTTGGTCCAACATAAATCATTGATTCAGCCATTATAAAGTAGTTGTGTTCACTAGATAATGCTCTTAAATCAAATGAATATTGAATACTGCTATAGAGTAAAACTTGTCATTAAAAGTCCTTCTGTTTAGATGCCTGCAATGGTCAATGCCTTATAGTAAACTGCTTTCTGAAACAGACTGAGAAAAGGTAGGACAAAAATAACTTTAAAAATGCCAACAAAAGTATTTATTTACAGTGCATTTTAATCCCATATTTTCAAAATAAGTGATTTTTTCCTTCTTTCCTTCCTTTCTTTATTTCAATTGTTTGTGATCCAAAGTAGTATATTTTAGTTAAATCACATATAATAGTTTTAGCAATCATTTGTGTTGCAAAACTCCTGATTAAAAAAAAAAAGAAGTCCATTGGAATTTTGCTATAACCTAATCCTCAGGGTCAATTCTATGGGACTTTTTAATAGGTGAAAGGCTCTGGGTAAAATAAATAAGCCATTGTTCCCCTACCTTTAGCCCCCTTCTTCAAAACTTGATGGAAATACAGGTATTGTGAAAAGGGAAACAAAGAGGTTTAAAATTACAGCCCTTCTGAAGAACAAAGATAAGCTTTGTTGAACTGATTTAAAAATATACAGTGTTTTCTGAAGTAGATATAAAAACAGAAAGACATTGTAGAATATTTTCTACATATAACTTTTAAGTACGAAATAAGCTGATATATGATATTTTAGTCTGTTTCTCAGATATATGAATCCATTTATTTTATGGTTATTAATATAAAGTGGAAATTTCCCTATAACTCCTTTGAAATAAATACCAAGAAATCAGCATCTTCATGAGTATTATTATCAAACAAATTTAAAAAATGATAATAGAATAAATATTCTATTATGTTGATCTATTACATATATGAAGTTGGAAGGAAGGACCTATTTCTTCCTCAGCAGGAAATAGTTTGAGGCTGATAAAATATATGTTGCAATAAGTTTTTGCTGCTTGTATTTTCTGCAAGTATGGTGATGATGCTCATAATCCAGACTTCATGTTCTCCAGGTAAAATTCCTTTTCAAGTGGGGATAAATCAAATATAACAATATGGAAGTTGTTTCAGGTCAAACCCCTGGTTTTCTTAAATCCATTCTGACTTCTTTTACTCTAATTATTTGAATATCTGTTGATGGCTTTATATGGGGATGTTTCGTGCTATGTACCAGTTTGCTCTTCAGGGGTCCCAGGATCAAACATTGTCCATGACAAAACCTGACTACCAACAGTGTATATATTTTATATACATATATAAATATTATATACATTATATACATATATTTTATATATATACACCCACATATGTATATGTAAATATTTTTATAAAAATATATATGTATACATGTACAGATATATTCATATGTTTTAACATATTGATCTTCAAAATATAGTAAAACTATTTCTAACAATGTTCCCCCAATAATAAATGTATTTGAAATACTAAGTAAAATTAAAACAATTCATAAGCTGTCATCAATAATGCTGTGTTTCTGTGACCCCCCACATCAATAGCACCCAGTCTTTCAAAAGATATTGAAAAGCAGTTTGAAGGTAAATTGTGTGACCGGAAGAGATAAACACATCTTCAGATTTTAACCTGGTTCATTTTTTGTTTTCTACTTTCTCAGATAAAAAGAAACAAAGTGCTTTCTTACTTAGTTATTATGCACATGGGTGGGGGAGTATTTAACCCAAGCATATGCTGGTAAACCAAATAAATAAATTTCAAGTGAAGGGGAGCCTCTAGAATTAATATGTGGTGTATAAAAGACATTTTTCTCCTTCCAAGTTTGCCTTCTAATTAAAAAAATACATACTTTGCTTCTTTTTTGTTTCCTCTTCTAGTTTTCTTTTGTTGTTATTCCTTAGAAGTTGTTGATTTCCACTCTGGAAATTGGAGGAAGATAAAACTAGTTTTAGTTAAACATGGAAAATTTCTTGTAAGTAGTTTCTAATGTATAGGCATTGCTGTTTATATGTCCAGAAGATAGAGGTTTTTTTGGTTTCTTTCTTTTACCATATTGATATCATAAGAGAATTTTTTCCCCTGTCTTTTAGGCAAAACAGCTTTGTCTTTGGTCATATTTTCTAAATTTGTCATGCAAAGAAATGTCAAAAGAAAAAGAAAAATTGCTTTAAAACCTTTTTCTTACTTTTGATAAACTGTAAGAGCCATTTGTTTTATATTTTGCATAAGAAGTTCCTGAAGGGTTAAATTAGTTTTGAAAGGGCGTAACTAATCATAAAGGTAACAATAAATTAGAAATTTTATTTGCGGTCTTTTGACCTTTATTTTATATTAGTCTATCCTGTATTTCTTTACTTTGTGCCTCAGCCCTTTTACTAGCTGTATAACTGTGTGAAAGTTAATAAATACTTCTATGCTTCAGTTTCCAATTTCCTCAGCTGTAAAATAGAGATAATGTATAATATAATGCATGTAAGAATACAAAGCGTAATAAATTCCACATGTGTCTTTGAAAATGCCTTATATGCATGTATAAATATGGTATGTATGTATATATACACATGTAGTGTATATGTGTGCATATGCATATATATATATATATGCACACATTCATACATACACACGTACATATATCTATAGGTCATTTACTAATTTCATTTATTTTTCTGGTAATCTTCTGTCCAATCATTTCCTTATATTGCTATTTTTTAATAAAGTGTTTGAAAACAATTTCTATCTGATTAAGGAATCAATAAAACACTTTACATATATCAAAAAAAAATCTTTACTTTTTTTTTTTAATTTGGAGAAAGGTGTGGCTTTTGGTCCCGAGTTGCAGATTTCAGTTTTAAAAGATTTTCTAAGGAATTTGAAATTACAGTCATGCACCGCACAACAACAGGGGTGAGCTCTGAGAAATAAGCTTTGAGAAAGATAATTTTGTCCTTGAGTGACCATCATAGAGTGCACTTACACAAACCTAGATGATATAGCCTTCTATATACCTCAGCAATATGGTATACCACCATTATTCATGGGGTCCCTTGTTGACTGAAACATTGTTATGCAGCTCATAATTGTCTAGACAATGATGTCCTGTTGGAAAAGAAAAGAAAGACTATACAAACTTAATGGGACATTTCTTCAACTTTATGTTGTCTTTCTTTTCTCTCTTTTTTATTGTAACAAATTAAAAAAGGATGACATGGAGAAAAGATAGAAGAAGGAAATCAAAGGTTCCTTTGAAATGAGAGAATTGAGAAATAATAGAGCCCTTTAGATCATCACTTAAAATTGAATTACATTCTAATTTAAGTAGAGAAAGCTTAGAAAGTAGCCTACAGAAATTCCCCCTCAGGCTGAAGCCAGGCTCTTTGCTGATTTAGGCCCTTAATTAGGCATAAACTAATCACACTGTGAGCTCTAGAGAAGAAATAACACATAATTGTTAGTACTAATTTCTTAATTGTTAGAAAGTGATACTTCAGTAAGTGCTTCATCCAACAAGAATGATCTGCAATGTGGCATCTCTTCTCTGCACATGTCAACAATTTACACTTATAACACATCGAAGAAAGAATACTTAACAATACACTTATTCTCTTTACTGTGTCTTCAAAACAAATTGGATGTTCTAAAATATAGCCCCTTTTTACTAATGGAATCATTGATGTGGCTTTCAGTATTGAAAATGAGAAATCCAGTCAAAGTGTATAAAACTATTTTTCATATTAAGTCACCAGCGCTACCTTATCCAGTGGTAAGTCCAAGTGGAATCTGTTAAGGAAAAAAACTCAACCAAATAAATTTGAAGATCTAATTGGCTTTATTAAGTGATTCATGAACTGGGCAGCTGTCCCATCTAGCAACTAAAAGGCAGAACTGAGGGGTGTACAAAATAAAAGGTTCTTATAGGAAGAAGGGTGGGGCAAGGGGGCTATTAATAAAATAAAATAAAAGATGATTTTTAGACCAGGACATGTCTTTTGGGAGGAAGGAAATGACCTGACTTTTATCATAGAGATTGCCTCTTCTTTCTATGGAGGTAGAGTCATGGAAGTGATAGGGAACCTCACTGGTATTGACCAGAAAATTCCAGACTGGTTAAGATTATGTTTTTGGGTGGGGTTGAAACATCAATTAGATCAGGTATCAAATCTAGTTTTGGTATCCCGGGCTTTAGCCATTTGGGGCTTGTGGTTTTCTTTAACACATCAGAGGACAAAAATATCTATTGGATATATCAATTCTTCAAACTTGCCTTTAACTTAAATCCTCTTGAAGAGAGAAGCTGGAATAATAATTAAAATCATTATTAATTCATAGTCATTCTATTCTGTGTATTTAAAAGAGGTCAAGAAACCAAATATATAATGTAAATACGTATTTCCTCCGTTTGAAATAAAGCTGGATTTTAGGAAGGCTATAGGCATTATAATAAGTGCTTTACTTGCATGTTATTGAATAAGTAATAAAAATATGGAATTAAAAATTCTTAAAAGTGACAATTAAGTAAATGAAAGTGATATGGAACAAAAACAACAATGTTGTCGTTTTTGTTGGTTTGTTGTTTTTGTTGGTTAGCGAACAATGAGATCTTTCTAATAGGAACCAAGCAAAAATTGTTCTTCAGCCTCTGACCATTTAGGCAGCATAAGACAAAGGAGGAACCACATGTACTTATTGAAGAAAAGTTTTAAATTTTATATTGTCAAGACCAATCATACAGGCTCAATACATGGTAATAATTTTCTTCTTTCTTCCCACCTCATCCCCATTTGTATTTCTGAATGGATCTCAAAGGAATGAAAATAAAACAACATAGTGGGAAGTAGTTTTGTATATTAGACTGAAATTAAAAGGAAAAAACAGACTTTAAGACACTGTTATTAGTGAGTTTTAGTACATTATGGTTTGCAAATGTAGAATTATTTTCTTTTCAAAATCAATTACAGTGAGTTTTTTTCTTATGCTAATAGGATAACAGTGTGCATCCACTTTGTGATATCTTTATGTTAGATGCATATTGAGAATTATGAAAGTTGAATTTTAAAACTCCTGGGAAAATAATTGCAACCCAGCACTAAACAGTTAAAAGCGTGAGCAAAACTTAGGCTCCAAGGACAGGGACACAGAGGACTGTTTTAGTGGTCCCTCCTAGAGGATCTCAGGCTAGTGAGAGGGCTCTTCCCCAGAACAATTAATAATGATGAGAGCTGCACAAGACCTATGAACAGTGTTGGGGGAACAGAGGAAAAGGAAGGGACACTTGCCTTTAAATGTCTTTATCAATAACACAGCTCCGAATGTTCTCACAATATGCTCTACCCTTTTCTTAACTTCTTAACAAACAAGTGACCTTGTATATGAAAATATTTTCATCTCAATATGAGCATTTCTTATCTTTCTTGGCAATTTACCACTGATTCATGATTTTTTCCTTTTCTATTAAAAGTATATTCTTTTCTTTGCAGAAGTCCAATTAAAATGTTTTAATTTAACTATCTTAACAGTGTTGATATGCTTCCTATGAATTCACTCTGTGATCCTGATTTATGTTTTTCAAGGAATAATATCTTCTCTTTTATACCTATTTTCTTTAAGGTGTGTATTCTTTGAATACACCATTGATAATCGTTGAGATGATGAGTCTTTTTAAGGGGCTGAATTAGACTCATAACTAGGTAGCTCTTTGGCTTTCATAAAAATATAACCTGTCTGTAATTTCCATATATTCTTAAAAGTATGTATTAACATTAATGACATTTGTGATGGCAAGTGAAATGACATATTCCAATTATAGCCATAGTAACAGATCAACAGTTTATGGCAATACAGCCAAGCGTTCTTGTATTTGATAAAGTTAATAAACAAGGGAAAGTAATGGAGTTAAAATATGTAAATATGGTGGAAGTCTGGGTATAAAGAACAAAGTATGTGTTTCTGGTGGAGCAGCTAAAGCAAAACATATAAATAATGAGGTAAAATACAAATAAAATTTTGTGCTTTTAAAAAGCATGGTTGTATCAAATACTAATACTCTGTAAATTAGAAAATTCATTATTAGTGATATTTATAATATATTCAGACACTTATCACCACAAGATTTTCCCCCCCCAAAATAGTCTAGTGTGAGACATATATAGATATGAAAATCTGTTATCTATCTATCATCTATTTATCTATCTATGTATCTATCTATCTGCCATATTTTCAGTTTATAACAATTTCATTTAGTTTCATAAACAAGGCAATAATGTATTTAATAGTGATTGGAAATGTGCATTAAATTGTATTTGCACTAAATTCTTTAGTACATTTCCATTTATTGGAATAACTTTTAACACTACATACATAATTTACTAAACAATAAATTCCACTAAAATAGGATTTGGTAAAATCATTTTTGCACACCTCCAAAATCTGATTTTTGAAACTATGAGTGTATATATACAGTCCTTATTTACATTGTTTCACAAACCATTGCTCTGTTCAATTGCATTATTAACCCTTATATTTTATTTTAAATCTATTTGATTTTATATCCAAAATCTATTCATTCATTAATTGTTAACTGGCTTCAAAATTAGTTGAACAAATCTCAGTTGTTATTTTAGCTTAAGGACCTCAGAGTTGCACTGGCTAGTGTAGCAAATTACAACTGCAGACTTTCTAAAGGAGCCATTTCAGCTGAATTTGATTAAGCTCAAAAACTATTTCTTAAACATAACAGAGCCTGCAAGATGCTAGATGAATAAAGATGGCTACGTTTGACTCTCTGTCTGTAAACATACCTAAAACAGTAATATTAAAAGGAGAGCCTGATGCTGCAGGACTGTTTTTTCAAAGCATCAGCAATTTTCTGCCTATGGAAGTGGAGATTGGGATTTACTGTTGGGACAGGGCTCTTTCTCCAATGCTGACAAAATCCTTGAGCCTTTTTATTCAGGTAGCTGTAAAGAAAATATTTACTTATTTTTCCTGAAGGCCTTCCTAAGTGCAGATGGTGGAGCATAAGTTATATGTTCAATGTCATGAGGTCAATTGGGTGCTTCTGAAGATTTAGAATGGTTTTCCTTTCTCATATTTCCTAATGCCGAAAGATTATTAATTATTCTTAAAATACACTTCTCACTTTTTGTCATCTGTTGTCACCAAGATTAGAAGCTAAAACCAGACATGTTAGTGAAGACTGAACCTTTTATTTCATCATTTAGAAAAGTCCATGAAAAGATAATTGTCTCAGTTTGGGTTTTGAATGCAAGTGGTTTATTTGGGAAGTGAAGTCAAGTCTGAGGAAGCACCCGGAAGAGTAGAGTGTGAGGCATGAAAGATACAAAAACCAATAGAAGGTAGGTGAGGGAGGCAGTGATCATGGGGGGCAATTGGAGCTCTATCCTGTTGGCAAAATCTGGCAGACAGCATAGAACATGGCACAAGGTTACCCAAGGAAGTGAAGGCATCTATCACTAACACTTTGTTCATTATTGGCTCAGGGCAGACTGGGGAGTATTATTTATTTGGCACTTCTGCCTTGCCCTGTGTGGGAGCTGAACATGGTCCCATGGCCAAGAAAAGCCTTTAGGCAAAGAGAACCATGTTATTCATAGTAAAGAGCAGTAATAGATAGATGTGTCTTAATGAAAAAATAAAGACTATGGAAACCAAAGATTGACTACTGAGTGGAAAAGAAAAAAGTCTCACTACTAAGCAGCAAACCTAATTTAACATGGAATTTAGGAAGCCTCTCTCTCCATTGATTATATTCCCTGTGCTGTACTTTATATCCCATGACTATTTAATTATAGTTGACATTAAATATTATTCTACATCAGTTATACAGCACAGTAGTCAGGCATCTATACAATCTATGAAGTGATCCCCCTGATAAATCCAGTACCCATCTGGGACCCTACCTAATCTATATAACATTATTGATTATATTCCCCATACTCTATTTCACATCCCTGTGACTATTTTGTGACTACCAATTTGTACTTTCTATTCTCTTCACCTTCTTCCCCATCCCCCAACCCTCCTCTCATCTAGTAACCATCAGTTTTTTCTCTGTATCTCTGTGTCTATTTATTTTGTTTGCTTGTTTATTCTCCTGGGTATTTATCCAAAGAAATCCAAAACACTAATTCAAAAAAATATATGCACCTCTATGTTTATTGCAGCACTATTTACAAAAGCCAAGATATGAAAACAACCAAAATGTCCATCAATAGACAATTGGATAAAAAAAATTATGGCACAATTATACAATGGAATATTACTCTTCCATAAAAAGAATGAAATCTTACCATTTGTAACAACATGGATGGACCTAGAGAATATTAGGCTAAGTGAAATAAGTCATACTGAGAAATACAAATACCATATGATCTCACTTATATGTAGGAAGGCTCTTGAATATGAGGAATGGGGTAGGAGAAATGGAGTGGCATTTTTAAACCTCAGAGACTCCAAACTCTGTCCCATATGAGGAAAGCAACATCTCTGAATGTGGCCAACTGCATCTGAGTTTGTTATTTAAGCTCTAAATTAGCTGAAGATGGTTTGTTATGTGTGTGTGGTGCTGAATTTGAGATTATAGTGTCCAGGTGCTTCTGCCTTGTCTGTGAGGTCTTCACCTTGGAATATTCTGGAATCCAGCTGGCTCTTCTTTGGGTATGACATGTAGCACTTGGTATTACATCATCAGTCAGGTCTGCCCCAGTATCAGCAGACTGAAGGGTTTATTAGGTGAGGGCTAGAAGATAAAAAACACCATCACCATTTTTGAGAAGTTTCATATTAATCTTATAATCTAGGGAATAGGCTGCATCTTTCTTGATAGAAGTTGCAATTGGCCCTGAAGGAAAATGAGGTGTCCACAATTAAGCATCATGGGACTCGGAAGGCCCAAGGAGGAAACTGGATGAGATTTTCTTAGTTTTAATTATGTGATTTCTAGAAAATAAACATTGCAGTGATAGTGTAAGGTCTGTCCACATTGTACAGTTCTGGGATATAACAAAGGTAACTATTTATATATGGAAATAGATTTACTAAGGTTTGGCCTCAAAGTATGTGATTGTGTATGTATGTGTGTGTGCGTGTGTCTCCTACAAATTTAGCCAAGAGTAACTAATATTATTGTAAAGATGATGAAAAGAAAGGTGATAGCACCAATGAACATCTAATAGATGCATATATACACTAATAAGAATATAATATTCCTGTTTTCATGGAGCTAATAGTCCAGTGATGAAGGTTAAATAGGGGCACAAAGTCAATGATTGGTTTAGTAGGAGAGAGAGTGTCACACCCAGGAGAGGATGTCATAGCTAGATAACATATCACAAATGAGGCGGGACCGTGTAACCAACAATGGAATGGGTGTGCTTTTATGAATAAATAACTTTTCTCAAAAAAAAAACAAAACAAAAAAAGAGATGGATAAACATGGTTTCTCTTATATATATATAATAATCTTAATTATATAGATTAGGAAATGGGCATTTCTTAAGGACCTGGGGATAAAAATTTTATCCAAACCTGTCAAATGACAATTATGCAACTTTTTATAATATACCACAATATCTGACATCCCAGATAGAGCCAGAAATCACAATGGCTGCATTTATAATATGCCATCACTTTCATTAATTTTGCACTGTTAATAGTTTCTGAATTAGGAGAACCTGTGGGGCAAGTGAGACCTGGAGCCTAGGCAAACATTCCTGGGTCTGACCACCATGTTTACTGGTTGAAAAATTCAGTTTATGTAAAATATTTCCATTCAGAGAGAGGAGGCCTCAGGGGACACTATCTAATTGAATATTTATCAGTTAACTATCATCCTGATCCATGCAGCTGAAACAGCCAATGGTAAAAATGAAAGTCACTTCTTATTTCTAAAACCAAAAGTATATTTTTAATATGAGAGGTTACTTTATTTTTCTATATTAAAACAAATGAAAATCAATCGTTTTTCAAAGAAGTATATTTCTTTACATTGTAAAGGGTTATTTGTAGTAAGGTAATTTTATAGTACACAGTTATTTTTTTTTGGGGGGAAAAAGATTAAAACTGAAAGAAAAACAGAAGCAAACACAACTGTACTTCAAATGATTTTTGACCAAACTGAAAGTAAAGGAAAAAAAATCATCAAGTCCAAGTACTTTATGAAGACATTTCAATCTTTAGTGGTATATTGGTGGGGGAACTACAAACAAGTCCTGAACTCCTTTTTTAACATTTATTTCATTTTATTTATTTATTTATTTTTAATTTATGGTATGGGCAAAGCAACTCTGAAACTTTTTAAGATGTATCACAGGATTAAGCAAATAAGCAAATATATTGATATTGTTGGGAGTCAGAGTTCTCACTTGGGAAGAAAGAGCACTGAAATAAAGAACAGGGACGGTAACAAAAAGTCTTGTGGGAGTGGAATGGAATTGAGGGTATTGTTGTGGGCTCATGATTTCTAAAAGATGTGTATATGAATACATACATATATATGTTTATGTGACATGCATGTAGATAACTAATGTAGTGTGTATTTATATGTGTGTATATGTAATTATACACACACACATATACCTCCAGATCGCAGCTAGGCCTAGAAGCAACACACCAACAACAATGAGTGCTTCACATCTTGCTCTCTATCACCCATCTTGTACTAAAAAAAAACAAACAAAAAACAGGACTTCTAGACTGGGGCAAGATGGGTACAAGATGAAGCTGGGAGGTTTTGTTTTGCCAAAAAGTTAGGATGTGCTCAAAAAAGTGATGGGGCATGTCACAAAGACACTGGTCCTGCTTGAAAAATCTCCCCCTGGCCAAATATAGAGCAATGTGTGCCCCAAATAATGAATGACAGTAATGAGGTGTAGATAATTACTGAAAAAAAATAAGCATTCATGATTTTCAACCAAAAATAAATAGACAAGTGAGAGAGAAAGGAGGGCTTCACTTATCGTAGAACGTCAAGGCCAACTGGTAAATATGGAGCAGTGCTGGAGTGGATTCAGGAAAGTATCAACATATGCTAAATCTAGACAGAAAGTTTGAAAAGGAGGAGGATGTTTGTACTGTCATGAGGTGTCTTCCCAGATACTGTTTAGTAATTACAAGAGGAAACACAGTAACTATATAGTGGAGAAATGGGATGACACTTTGACAGCTTCATCAAAATTAGCATCACCCATAAAAGACAGAATGTCATCATGTTTCTCCTATATAACATCCTGTGAAGGATATCCCTCACTAATCCAGCATCCAGCCAGCAATGCATCTGAGCCTAATGATGAAGAAACCTCAGACAAACCCCAAATGAGGAACATTTTTGAAAAAGGGGGAGGTGGCTCTATTCCTCAAAAATGCCAATGTCACAGAGAAATAAAGGAAGATTGTGGAAATTTTCCAGATCAAAGGAGAAAAAATAGGCTTGACAACTAAACACAATATCTAATTCTAAACTGGATCCTGTACTATGTGTGCATTTTACTATAAAGAACATTATTGGATTAATTGAAAAACTGGAATGTGGTTGTAAAATTATGTAAAAGCATTGTATTAATGTTAAAGTTTACTGAAGTAGATATCTGTACTGTGGTTATATAACAGAATACCTTTATTCTTTGGAAAGACATATTGAGGAATTTTAGGTAAATGGCCATTATGTATACAACTTGCTCTCAAATTGTTCAGGAAAAATATATAATATATAATAATTTATAATATAGTAATATGTAATGTATAAATATAATACATGCAATGTATTATTAATGCTTATATAATATATTATTACTATCTCTCTTCTCTTACATATGAAATGAGAGTGAGAAAGAGCTGGGCAAAGCAAATGGCAAAGCAAAAGGCAAAGAAAGAAACAAAATCTCATACAAACACAGACAAAAGTTTACTGGTTATCAGAAGGTAAGTGGAGTAAAAGGGGGGATGGTAGAAGAGGGTAACAAGGATCAAATGTATGGAGATGGAAGGAGAACTGACTCTGGGTGGTGAACACACAATGATGTATTACAAAAGTGTACACACCTATGTAATTTTACTAACCATTGTCACCCCAATAAATTTAATTAAAAAAAAAGCAAATGGGGCAAACTGTAAACACTAGGTGAGTCTTGGTAAAGGGTACATGGGTATTCTATGTATTTTCTTATTTTTACAGTTTTCTGTATGTTTGCAATTACTTCCAAATAAAAATTTAAAAAAAAGACATTAGTTTGACATCAGAAAAATAAAGGTTGAAATTCTGAGTGACCTTAGGTAAGCTACTTCTCTGTATCTCAATGTCCCATTCTTTAATACAGAGGTAATCACATCACTTCATAATATTATAATAACAGGAGTTGCTGTTTAGAACATAGTAAATAGATAATGAGCAAAGTTTAGCCCTCCCCTCAAAGCCCAAACTTGTCTCCCAGATAAATATCATCACTAAATCCAGTTTCCACAAATTTGATTAAATCCTCATGTCTTGTTAATAAACTTTACATTCCATATTTTAAAAACTACACAATGTTGGAGATTTTAAGTCTAAATTACAGTCTTACTTTGATAGAAAGTGAAGACTTTGAAGTTAAAAAATGTTTTGTATTCAAGTTGATAGTCTTAACATTTAGTATAATTATCAGCACGTGATAAATACTAATTGTGTGTTTATTGAAGTGAGTTCAATAATCTACACAGATATTACTAAAATTTGACATAATTATGGGGTCAAATGCTGATTCTGCTACTTCATTGTAAATATGCATCTGAAGAGCTGTGTGGCTGGTCTGAGTTCACCTGAATTAACTGAAGCACCTCCCCTAGTTCTGCTCCGCCATTCGGGTCTAGACCATATACTAAGCCATTTTTCTTCTGCAATCCATACTCTTTCTTTCACAGGGACTCAACATTAATCATTTTATGCAGCCTGAGTCTTATTCCTTAGAATAGCTTGGTTGTAGAATTTTCTTAAAATTTCTCTCTCTCTTTTTGTTTGTTTCTTGAAGCAAACACTGTTTAAATTGAAATCAGTCTTTGTTTCCTTATTTCTCATTTTGAGTCCAGGAAATGTGTTTAAATGGAACCAGGTGAGGCAAATATTGATTGAACTTGCATGGATGTGGTAGTCCATTTAACACAGTGGTTCTTGATTTTACCCACAGGGGACATAAGGTAATGTCTAGAGACATTTTTGGCTGTCAGAACTGGAGGTGGTAGTGATGAAGGCATCTAAATGTTGGAAACTAGGGATGCTGCTAAACATCCTACAATACACAGGACAGCCTCCAGCAACCAAGAATTATCCAGCCCAAAACGTCCATAATACTGGAGTTGAGAAACCCTGACTTAAATGAAGAGGAAAGACTGCCATTATAAATATTTAGGCAGATCTGATTTTCAAGTAGAGGGGAAACTATAAATTACTGAATTGAAGTCATACCTCAGTTCCGTAGACAAATCTAGTTAAATTTCAGCCCTGTATTTTACCATTACAGCGTGCCCAGGAAAGGTGTTTACAGAATACACATGCTATCACATGACAATGATGCTTTACATTTGTAACAGCTTTTCTATTGCTTGTCTTATGGTAGGTTACATATGGCCTTTCAGCTGTCCTGGAGAAATACCATCATAGAGAAAATGTTTGATTCATCAGCTGATTGTGCTGGTATGCAAGAAACCATCAGCTCTATGAGTCTTTTTTTTTTTTAATCTGGCCTTTAAGCTGCCTTTTTTATTCCTTTTTTTTTAGAAATGCCTGAAGACTAGAACAAATCTCATTATGCCACATCAACAGAATGTTTTGTTTTCTAATAAACAGAGGGAAAATAGTGAAAAACTGCAGAGAAACGCTAGCAAAGCATTGTGAAGAAATCTTCCCTAACCGCTATCTCTGCCCTCCCTTTGCAGCATCAGAGTGGCTTTCGCAACACCTTTGCTGACTTAGACTACAATGTGGAACCGGGAAGGGCTTCAGCCCAGCCAGGCAGTCCAGTTCACTACTCACCTTTGTGGCAACAGCTCTTTCCCGGTGATTCTTTAGTATTGCCAGAAATTGTCTTCAGTGGCTCTATGGGAACATGGGGACACATGAGCAAATCTAAGAAGGGAGTGTGTGCTGAAGCCTTGTTAGCTGGGGCCACTGAGTCTCAGGGGAGATGTGTTGACCAGCCTGAGCTATGCTAGGAGCCACCTTGCCCTCTTGGCAATTCTTCTGAAACTCCTGCTGGGGAATCAATCACTGATTTTTTTTTAGCTGAAGCACCAAAAATAGCAGTTGGGTGGTATGTAAGAGCCATGCTTTATGAAAACTAGGTAATTTAAACATTAGATTCAGTTTCAGAGTGGCAACACGTTCTCATATATTATATGCTTGTGGGGTAGAATAGAGATAGATGTAGGCTGAGAATTGGCCTAGTATTTAATTTCTTATATAATGTTAGAAAGTATTGGATATATGTTAATTATATACCATAGTCTCCCCCATATCCACAGTTTCACTTTCTGTGGTTTAACTTACCCATGGTCAACCGCAGTGAGAAAATATTAAATGCAAAATTCCAGAAATAAACAATTCATAAGTTTTAGATAATTGAATGCCATTCTGAGTAGCATGATGAAATCTTGTGCTGTCCTGTTGCATCTCATTTGGGATGTTAATCATCCCTTTGTCCAGAATATACACACTGCATACACTACCTGCCCACTAGTCCCTTAGTAGCCAGCTGGGTTATCAGATAGACTGTCATGGTATTGCAGTGCTTATAGTAACCCTTACTCATGTAGCGTTACTCATCATCTCACATCATCACAAGAACAAGAAGGGTGAGTATAGTATAATAAGATATTGAGAGAAAGAGAGAGACCACATTCTATAACTTTTATTGTAGTATATTGTGGTAATTGTTCTATTGGGTTGTCAGAAAAGTCATGACACATTTTTGCAACAAAAAACATAGAAAAAGTATGTCATGACTTTTCCAACAACCCAATATTTTATTATTAGTTATTGTTGTTAATCTCTTACTGTGCTTAATTTAAAATTAAACTTTATTATAGATAGGTATGTATAGGAGAAAAACATAGTACGTATGTATAGGGATTGGTGCAACCTATGGTTTCAGGCATCCACTGGAGTCTTGGAACATATCCCTTGAGAATAAGGGGGAAGGGTATATCACACATGCCTGTATAACTGTATTAAGAAATACATACTGGTCTCCACGATAGAAACATTTTTTAATTGAATTTTGAAGATTGCATCTTCCTGTAAATATGGTTGGTGTTCATTTTAACACAAAAATAGCAGTAAAAGTTTACATTTTTATTATTTTTTTTAATCTTAGGTCTCTGGGGAGTACTGTATAAAATGTGCATTGGCTTTTGTACATAAAAGCTTTGGTGAAATAATTTCATTTGTACTATGCTCCAAATTAGGTAGGTTAATTAAATGAAAAAAATAAATAAAGGAAGGCTAAACATCTATCGCCACGTAAATGTGTGAGCAGGGGATGTGGGGTGGGGGCTCATATGATCAGAGCCATCTGCCTGCTTCCTGTCATATATGGGAGTCTGACAATTACGTTCGTGAACTGGTTGCAATGCTGTTGCTAAACTTTATTGATATCAGATGAATTATTCATTATGAATTTATACCAACTGGACAAACAGTTAACCAAGTTTACTATGTGGAATTGCTGAAAAAGCTGCGTGAAAAAGTTAGACAACCTGAACTTTTCGCCAAATCATGGCTCTTGCATCACGACAATGCACCAGCTCACACGGCACTGTTTCTGGAGTTCTTAGCCAGTAAACAAATAACTGTATTGGAACACCCTCCCTACTCACCTGATCTGACCCCCAATAACTTCTTTCTTTACCCAAAGATATAGGAAACATTGAAAGGAAGACATTTTGAGGATATTCAGGACATCAAGGGTAATGTGACGATACGTCTGATGGCCATTCAAAAAAAGAGTTCCAAAATTGCTTTGAAGGGTGGACTAGGCGCTGGTGTCAGTGCATAGCTTCCCAAGGGGAGTACTTTAAAGGTGACTGTAGTGATATTCAGCAACGAGGTTTGTAACACTTATTCTAGGATGAGTTCATGACCTTAATTGTCAGTCCTTGGTAGGTCAATTTTTACAGCCTTTGACTGCAGGTGTACAGTTAACTTTTATCCACCAAACCCACATTTCAGGGTTCAGACTGAATAAACTATTCCCTCTCTCAGGCTGTCTGTCTCTCTCTATCTCCTCCCACTCCCCTACATATATTGAAAAAAATTTCAATCCAGGTTACAATAGCAAGGTAAAATTTCTTTACGTTTGGCTACCTATTTACCCTCTCTTATTTATGTTGTGCTTTATTTTGGTCTCTTTGTTTGTTTCCTTTTTTTTTCTTTTCTTTTATATTTTGTTGTGTGTGTCACCACCCAGAGTCATCTTGGTCTCATTGAAAACAATCTTTATCCTTATTTTCCCACTATTTCATGGCTTATAGATTTGTATTTCAGCTATTTGGATAGTACCTTATTATTAAAGTGACTTAAATCCAAACAAACAAACAAAAAAATAGCAACACCAGCCCCAGGTTCTTTCATTTCTTAGGATGTTTGTTCCACAATATTGTGCCCCAGAAGAGGCTATGACATCTAGAGAATGTTTTACTGTGCTGTGTTCAAAAGGATAGGAAGAAAGACTATAAGGAAGAACATAACAGAATTTCAAGGAAGGCAATAGAGTTGGAAGAGGTCTAGAGGGTAGAATTTCTTGGAATCCTTTCAGAAACCTGTTCCAGCTTCTTCGTGGTGGCAATTACTGTCCCTGCACATATGTGAGTTCATAGGGCCTGAGAAAAATGGCAGAATAGAGAAGATCTATGATTACACTACAGATATAGGCTTATAAAGGGACTTCTTTTAACTATTCCTCAGGGTTTGATTAATTACTTGCTTATAGCTGAAGACAGAATAGAGTGACGAGAACTGGGATTTTCATGGAGAAAATGAGACAGCAGTTGGACAGTTCTTAGTAAGGGAGAAGTGATGCACTAAAAATGTAAATGTTTTGGATTTACTCTCCCTCCTCTCAATTCTCAGCAGTAGCAGACCTTGAAGTTTCCTTGGCTGCTGTGGATTGCAATGAGATATTTAGCACTCAGATGAGAAAGCTAATCTCATTTGTTACATTCCATTTTAGAGCTATTTGGGCAGCTAGATTACCATACAGTAATCAGGCACAGAGTTTAGCACCATGTGTCTTTAATAACCCAGGCATTTATGTTTATGGGTTTAGTGTGGATTAGAATATATATTAGCTGAATATTAATAGGTTTAATCAATCCTTTTTTGAATTCATGAGATTTATTTTTACTTGTAAATGCACATTTAGGTGCTGACTTTTTGTTCATAAACACTATAGAAAAAAGTAACTAAAAGGAAAAATGTTATTGTATCATCATCATCATCATCATCATCAAATATCATTTAATTTATGATAAGCGCTGAGATCACTGCATTGTTCTGGATGCTGTGTGAGCAAGATCATGGTGAAGACCAGTATTTTTTTCTTTCCAATAACTCATGAACAGAGGCCTCACTCATACTCTTGGTCAGGCATCAAATAAATGTGAATTATTGTCAAAAAGCAAGAAATCCTTGGCTATTACAGAACAAGAAAAGCACAAACATTGCCTGCTGATAGAGAGTGCACACACATATTCATATAGGCATACACACATAAGAGAACATATGTCATACTCAGAATGCTTGAACAAAAAATTTATGTAAGAAACACTGTTAAGTTTTCATTACCTTGTTCAATGGAACGCAACAAACTTTGCATGAGAGCTTTTTTGGTGCCTTGACCTTTTTAGGTTTTAAAGGTAAGAAAGCATGAACTCTAGCTCTACAGACCTTCAAGTGCAATGCACACTTAGAAAACTGGAAACTTGATTCACTTTTCAGGAATTACAAACACACTTGCTTATTTGTTATTCTTTGTTGTTTTTTCAAACTAACGATTTGGTGATATTAAATAGAATAGCACACTTTGTTGATGGCATGGAAGAGTTTTTCATTGCATTCTACACCATTGAAACAATGTACAAACAATATACAATTAATACTATCTTAGCTGTTTCTTACAGAAGAATTGTTGACTCCCATTATTGAGTTATGCAATGGGGCAATAGTCTTAGACTAACAGAGTGTGTGGGCGTGCTTGTGTATATCCTAGCTGCTTTTCTTGTACAACCAATTATATCAGTTTCCTATTGCAACTGGAATGAATTATCACAAATTCAGTGGGTTAAAACACACAAATGTATTATTTTATGGATCTAAAGCCCAGACATACAAAAACCAATGTGTGAGAAGGACTGTGTTCTTTATGGAGGCTGTAGGCAAGGATATGTTTGCCATGGCTCCTGACTGCTCCCTCCATCTTCAGAGCCAGTTGCAGTATCTTCAAGTCTCTCTCTTCTTTCTCTCTGTCTCTTCTATCACCATGTCCTCTTCCCTGACTCTGATGTTTCCTCTTGATCTTATAAGGACACTTGTGATTAATTACATCAGGTCCATATGGATAATCCAAGGTAATTCCCCTATATCCTTAATTTAACCACATCTTCAAAGTCCTTTTTTCCCCCATGTAAAGTAACATATTCACAGGTTTCAAGGATTAGGATATAGATGTCTTTGGAGGCCACAGTTCTACATACCACAGCAATGGTGTTAGCATTTCCCTTTTATTTTAGGCCTCTCTTATTAGTTGTAGAAGCTTTACTCATGCACTTGCTCGATGTATAAACTTTTAGGATTGACTTTTCATCTGTTATTTGTATGTAAAACGTTTTCTTTATATATGCTTCACAAATTGATGGTTACCTGCTTTATCAAGTACCAAAAGAACACAGAATGAGTTTTCAGTGGCTCTCAGTAGTTTGGGCCCTTGTTTGGAATCGGCTTTCTCCCTCCAGTGACTGGCAGCCTCTTTCTATGATTATTTCAATCCTTATTAGCAAGAAGCAACATTCCTGTCTAGAGTTTGATCTGAGGCATCTCCATATTGCATAGCACCAGGTATGGGTAATATTGACTTTCTCTTCCTTTTTCCCAGCCCACACCATGTGCAGCATACAAAAGGAGATTAGCACTTACTGAGCACTTAATATTTCCCATGTATGTCCAGCATACTTTGACAGTATGAACGCATTTATTTCCCACAATCTCCTGTGAAGTAAGTACCATGGTTGTCTTCCTTTTATAGATAAACAAATCCAGATGATGGAGCTCAGGGATCATGCTGCTATGTTTTACAGCCTCACTATATTGCAGTGGTACTCTTTAATCAGTTTATGCCCAATTTAGAGTCATTTTGTTTTTGGAAGGAAACAACAGCAAATTATGTCCATGGACTAAACTTATATTTGGAGCAATAGCCAATAATTTAAATACTTGTCAAAAATTAAAGAATTAGCCATGGTTGCCAACATTGTACTTCTAAGTAGAATTTTTGTTGTCTTCTTGACTCTTTCTCTGTAAACTCTACTTACATCCCACAGAAGTAGTACAAAATGTTTAAATTTTGATACTACTGATAAAGAACAAGGAAACAAGCAAATAGGTCAAGCTTCAAATGAACTTACCTTTTTCTTAGCCATGAATATAATGTTTGGTCTCACTATTGCAAACCATTGTGCTGTGACTATAATATCTTCCAGGCATTTCTCTGGTAGGGGATAAAGGAACATCTTTTTTGCCTACATCTCATAAGAAATGACCTTAGTAACCACAGACTCACTTGATAATTCCTTTGTGTAGCAAATTGAGTGTTGGAGACAGGTATTACATCAACAAAGTGTAAAACCAAGAGAGAGTTTAAGAAAGAGATTTGGAGACAAAAAAGCTTTGGTTTGGGAAGAAAAAAAAAAAAGCTTGGCAAACTATACACTGTTAAGACATTCAGTATTTGTGGGTTTTGGTGGATTTACTGATGGTGTAAAAGCTTCCTTAGCATTAAATACATTGAACTATTTGAGTATAAACAAATTGTAATAATTATTATAGATCAATATATATCCACACATACACACACACACACACACACACACACACATAATATGAATAACCACAGCTATGTGAAGAGAGGAGGCACCTGTTAATTCAAGATACAGGTGAATTAGAAGGAGGAAACATTTTCAGTTATTCTTTAAGATGTATGGACATGAATGACAGGAATGTCAAGTCAAATCCAATTAGTAAATAAAAATAAGCCAAAGTATTGGTTTTGGTATGAAATTTTCTTCACATTTCTCATCTATGGGTGGATTTGGTAACATCAAAGATGGTGATTATGAAAAAAAATAAAACAAGTATGTATTTATCTTTTGCCATGTTTGTGAAATGCAAAGGAAATTATAAAGAGAAGTACTTTACATTTTTAAAAACTTTAAATTTTAATGTAAGACAACTGGAAAGTTAAGATGAAATAAAAGCTTAGAGTACTAATTTATTACATATAAGTTTAGAGTTAAAAGTATAAATTGAAAGATCATTATACACCACTATATATATATATATATATATATATATATATATATATATATATATGGATCA
>NW_017731737.1:1108722-1113329 GCF_001890085.2 Hipposideros armiger | reverse complement strand
TCTTTGAAAAGATCTATAAAATCAATAACCCTCTAGCTAAGCTAATTAAGAAATAACAGAAAGGATACAAATTACTACTATCAGAAAAGAAAGAAGAAATATCACTACAGATCCTACAGACATTAAAAGACTAATAAATAAATACTATGAACAATTCCATTGCCACAATTTGGTAATCCAGATGGAATGCACCAAATTTCTTGAAAAACACAATTTGCAAAAACTCACATTTTAAAAAAATAGACAATCTGAATAGACCTATACCAATAAAACAAATTTTGAGTCAATAATTAATAACCTTCCCAAACAGAAAGTGCCAGTTCTAGATGGGTTTAATGGTGAATTTGACCAAACATTTAAGGAAGAAATTATACTAATTCTCAACACTTTCAGAAGATAGAAGCAGAGGGAATATTTTCTAACTAATTCTAAGAAATTAGCATTACCATAATATCAAAACCAGACAAAGTAATTACAAGAAAAATCTATAGAACAAGTTCTCTCATCAACCTAGATGTAAAACTCCTCAATAAAATATTAGCAAATCAAATCCAACAATGTATGAAAAGAATTATACACCACAGCCAAGTGGCATTTATTTTAGGTCCACAATGCTGGTTCAACATACTCTTTTGATATGATCCAGCAATCCCCTTCTTGGTTTGTATCCAAAGGAGGTGAAAATTTATCTTCACCTGAAAACCTGGATACAGATGTTTATAGTAGCCTTATTTGTAATTGCTAAAACTTGGAAGGAACCAAGATGCCTTTTGGTAGGTGAATAGATAAATAATCTGTGGTACATCCAGGCAATGGAATGTTATTCAGTGCTAAAAAGAAATGAAGTATCAAGCAATGAAAAAACATGAAGAAAACTTAAATGCCTATTAATAAGTGAAAGAAGCTAATCTGAAAAGGCTACATGTTGCATGATTCCAAGTATATAACATTCTGGAAAAAAACAGAATTATGGATACAGTAAAAAATCAGGGGTTGCCAAAGTTTGGTGGGTACAGAGGGATGTATAGGTGTAACACAGAGATTTTAGGGTATTAAAAATGCTTTTTTTTGAGACCATGATGATAAAACATGCTATTATACATTTCTCCAAACCCATACAAGGTACAACATCAAGAGTGAAAAGTGATGTAAACTATGGTCTTTAGGTGATTATGATGGGCCACTGTAGGTCCATCATTTGGAACAAATACAGCACACTGGTCAAGGATCTTTATAATTGGGGAGGTTATGCATGTGTGGGGTGGGAGGTTGTGGAAAATCTCTGTACCTTCCCCTAAATTTTGCGGTACTCTAAAAACATGGCCTAAAAAATAAAAATCTTAGTAAGGAAGAAGAGATTCTGTATTTTGACACAAAGCACATTAATTTCCCCCTCTAAGATTGTGAATAGGAGTTCAAAGAACTGTACATTCAAGAATTAAATACAGCCATAATTGCCTCTGACAGGGGTGTGAAAAGAATCACACTGTTTTTGTGTAGGAGAAATCAACTTTCTGACTTAAGCTTGAATTTCCAGCTTTGTGTAAGAAATTGGTGAGAAAAAGCATTTATGGCATTCTGCACAAGTTATAGGTTAGTTGAATACTTAATAGTCCAGACATCAATGTTACGTAGCCTATGAGAGCAATTGCAATAAAACATTAATGTGAATTCTATTTCCATTGTCTTTTGAGTAGCGCTACCACAAACGGATTGTATTTAATTTCCTGTGAAGTTGGAAAGAGATACTAAGGTATTAAAGAAACAAATCAGCTGTCTTATTACAGAGATAGTTTCAATGGGTTGGGTTTTTTGGTTTTTTGTTTCCTTTTTCTTTTGCTTTTTTTTTTGGTAAATTGGATTGCATTTATTTGCCAGGAAATAAATTATTCATCTAATGTAATATGTCCTTATACACTAGGACAGAAAATATTTTGCTACACCAACCGCTAGCGATAACAAGTTCATTTCCAAATTATCTCCAGGTTAATCTGTATGATGTTTAATAGAAGAACTGAACTTAAACTGATTATTTTAGCAATTGAAAGATAATACAGCTTTAAGATATTTATTATTGGTATGCAGCTTTTCAACTGCAAAGTAATTATTAAAATACATAGATTAACTTCAGTTTTAAAATGTTTATGTATACATATACATGCATGTATTTATGTAAGAGAATATTACACTGTTACTAGTGACCTTAAAAGGTAAAATGGAAACAAACTATATTTATTTCTTTACACCTGACCTTATTCATGTCTTATTGTATTCAAAACATTTATTAAATAATAATAGCAAAATATTAAAAGGAATTTCCTAAATTAAGAGGTCACCATATTTTGGCTACTGCAATTTTCTTTTGACTTACAGAAGGGAATCTTTACGAAATTTTCTCTTATAATATTGTTAATCATAACATATTTGTTGCATAAAAAGTACTAGACAGGGTGAACAAAAGTTTATGGCACAAGTACATGTAGTATCTAAAGAAGAGAAGTGATTTGCCTTGAAGTTGTGGGGAAGGAGGTTTAAATCATGGCTGAGCAATATGCAAGCTGTGCAACACTGGGTTATCTGTTGAAACTCTTTGACTCATGACATTTGTTCTCTATAAAATCCTAACAAAATAACATTCTCTGTAAGGCTGTGGAGAGGTTTTAATTTGATAATGTCTGTTAAATGCTTATTCTTGTATCTCATACCTAGTAAATGCTCAAATAATGATAGTCCTGTCCTTAGAGGCTAAAGCATTGTTCTTTCTAGATCTGTTGTTGTCCATGGGGGAAATACAATTGCTTGATAAATAATTTAGTGTAGATACCTTTTTTAAAAATGAAAGAAGACCTAATATTTTGACTATCTTAAATTGTGCAAGTACGTATTCCTGAAAACAGTAATAATTTTATTATTTTTTTTTAATTTAAGAATTCTGTTTTCACTACAGGTTAGTGCTAGAACATTGATACATTAAATTGGATTTATTTATTTATTTATTTATTTATTTATTTGTTTGTTTATGTATTTATTTTTGTCAGTAGCAGCAAAAGATGCTTGAATTTCCCTGTTGAGAATAATGTACACTTGCTCTGCCATTTACTTGCCTAGAAAAGACATTAAAGTACTTTTGCTTAGCAAATGTTATATTGTGGGAATAGATGCAACCTTACAGATACACTGTAAAGTATAATTCAATATCAGGGTGCAATAATACCTACTCTAGTTCATCACCACATGGCTGTTTCTATACAAAGCCTCCTAACCTGTTTTGCAAATCACCAGGCATTAATAATGATCAACAACACACTAGGCACTTGTGACAACTGACTCCCATCTACTCCCCATGAAGTTGCCTTCATTTTAGAACCTCTTCAAATCTAAACTTCTGTTGAAAGCTGCTATGGCTCTTTGACTTTAAGGATAATAATATACAGCAATTTGTAATCTCTGGGTCAATTAATTCTAGTAGTAAGTGTCCAAATAAGCATCTGACTCTCAACTCAAAAGGCAAAATGCCTGTCTTTTAAAATTATTCTCATTTTAGTGTTCCTCATGTACTTATAAAATATTATAAAACTAGGCTTTATAATCTAATGGCATGTCCTCTGGTCTACAAATTCAAATGCTTTCTCATTACTAGTTAATTTTCATGGAAAATTTGGTAGTAAAAGGCTCGGCTTAAGCATATTTTAAATTAGCATGTGCACCTTTCTAGGACATGAAGAGTTTGAAGGGAATTTTTATAATCAAATCCTAAATATACCATGGTATAAATAAAATCTTGGGAGGCCTGAATGATATTAATCTTAGGACAGGCTAAAATCTTGACATGTTTAAACCTTTGTGTTTCTATTATGGTCAGAGCATAGAGTTCTTTTTGCTTTGTTTCTCATCAGGAAATAATAAATTCTAGCTTGTAGGATAGCAGAGCAGGATGGGTAAGATCTCCAGCTGTGGGATGAGGACACCTGGCTTTGAATCTAGCTCTGCCACTATAACAGGGTGCGAATTTGAGAACAATTCAAGCTCCCCAAACCTCAACTTCTTCATCTGTTAATGGCCACTATCAGGCCCACCTTTCAGAATTATTAGACACATTAAATGAAATAATGTGTATAAAGTGTGTGTTGTAGGGTAAGCACTTTCGATAGCAATTGTTCTTATGATTACTGCCTTATCAGAAAGGACAGGACACAGTAAGATAATAAAATACTCAATAAAACTGTGTGCTTTGGTTCAAGTCTACATAAGGAAGAAAGGGAAAACTTTATTTTCCACTGGGATGTCACCCTCTCTCTTCTATCGAATCTAATCAGTTCTGTTCTTCTCAGGTAGGATAAAATAATACGATTTTCCATATTTCAGCAGAGCAAACCTGTTACTTTAAAGGAGTAAGAAAGAGAGATGATACCAGAAAAAGCTAGGTATTTTATATGTTTATTAAACATTTAAAATTCTTTAGTTGCAAGTTTAATTAAAAAAAAATCTTGCTGTTTATTGTGTTCTTTCTTTCTATGAATTAATTTACAGTAGAATACAATGATTTCATCCATTAGTGGCCTTTTCATTAGCTATGTAAATAATTACATGCATGAATATATCAGTCA
>NW_017731737.1:1097138-1104717 GCF_001890085.2 Hipposideros armiger | reverse complement strand
AAAAGAAAAGAAAAGAAAAGACTAAGAGCCATTATAAATTTTATCTAATACATTTCATCAACCACGAATATTTACATTTTAAGCCTTATTTCTATTAGTGCAGTTAAAGACTTCTGTCCCCTGGTAAAATCATTTCAAACATTATTGAACAGCTTAAGTTAGGCTAGGAGGTATGCCTCTGAAATCACATTTGTAGATGGCTCATGTTTAACTCTGGGCCCTTGATAAATGGCTTCTACAGAGCTGACTGTGAGGCCACAAGGGAATTTACCATCATCTAAATTATTAAATGTTTAATAAACTCTCGTAATGCATTTGAACTATATGGTTGTATATTCTGAATCTTTGAGAATGCTATCTTAAAAAATTAAAAATCAAGTAATTGACGAGAAAATCCCACTTTTTGTATGCCACAGTATTTGCTATGATGTTTTCAAATATTTGATAATTTTTTACAAAGTTTCAGGGACAAAGGGCAAACCACTTATTCAAATTTTAATTCATAGGGCTGTGTTTTTATTTTTTATTTATTTATTTTTTTGTCATTGATGTGTCAACACTTGTTTTCACTTATTTTAATTTTATTTTTGTTTTTATAGTAGAACTCAATCTGAATCTTTTCTATCTGTAGTTTGATGTTACGAAGAAAAAAGATCACATGATATTTTAGTGACATTTTAAATTGGTGTAACTTTAAAATTGATTTCTGTTATCATACAAATGGCCAACATAGAAAAATTATAAATATTTCCAGCTATGGTTAGTTTGGTTATATTCAACTCTAAGAACTTTCTGTTTAATGATTCATATTTTCATTGTAAAAACTTAAGGGTCTTTGCTTTTCCTGATCATTTGTTGCGGAAATAAACATAGATGTATTTTTTTTTAACTAAGCAATTGTCTTTTAAATTTTCACTGAGCATCATTCAAATGGATTGCATGTAGAAGTTTCTCTAAATAAATTGAAATGACTCTAAAGGATGCCTGGGGCATGTGTAATCTGCAAACAAAACCAACAGTTATATTATAATGCAAGCATATGGTAACTATGTTGCTTCTAAAATTATTATATAATTTCATTACTTTCATACCAATTATACTGGTACTAACCAAGCTCAGTGTAAAATCACTATCCCATTTACTGACAGATATGCATGGAGAAGTACAAAACAATATTGAATACTAGTTTTATTTACTACTGATATTTATTTATAGAAAATGGCAGCTATAATTAATGTAGTCAGAGTTTATAACATGTAAATGGGCTGCTAAAAACACAATAAAACTAGTTATATTTCAAATATCACAGCCAACTTGCCTTATAGAGACACAGTTGTATTGTGCATTTGACTCTAAAATGGCACCCCATAGAGTTTTCAAATTCTTTTTGAATTGCCATTGTTCTTTGCATTATCAGGATTGGCCAGCTGGAATCTAGAGGCAGTGGCATTGCTAATGGCTTCAGCCATAGTGAATGGCAGGCAAAGTCCAACAAGGTGTCTGCAATAAGTATGAATCTGGGCTTCCTAGAGTCTTTTCCCTATAGAGGTAAACCAAACTAATTATTTAAAAGATTATTACCACTCCCTAAAGAAGAGACAAAAGACTATGGAGTCATTAGAAAAATATACTAACAATACTAAATAATTCACCAATTATTTACTGAGAACTCCTTATGTGGAAGTAATAAAAAAAGGCTGTGAACTTAAAGAACTCAGAATGGGTTCTATTGTGCAAGTTAGAGGTTGTAAGAACTGTTGTTCAGCAGCTACTCTCAATAGCCAGACAGATTAAGATTCAAATATTGCATAGTCCATTTACCAGATATTTCAATATAACCAAGCCCTTAAGCCTTCATGGTCCCAAGCTTGCTTCTCTGCCAAAAACATATGCCTAACCACAAGGGTTTTTGTCTGAATTGAACAAGATAATATTAGTGAAGTACCTAGCACAGAACTTGGCACCTAGAGGATGCTCATAAGTGATGCTTTTGGTGCTATTAGTATTATTAATGCTATTATTATAATGAGATAAATGCTTATAAAGCACATTAACAAGATACCATTAGAATTATAAAGGGGGCTTACCCATGAAGAATAAAAAGGAGTTTATTATATAGAAAAAGGAAAAATGGGGGAGCAAAGGGAAAAGGCAATTAGAATAAGCAGATTCATGAAGACATGTGACTTTGCATATACTTTGGCTTTCCTGTGTAAGCACGATCATATGGCTTGCTTTGCCAATAGATTGAGAGCATAATTTATATGTATCACTTCTGAATGGAAGCATACAAAAAGCCAGTAAAACATGTTCTATGTTCCTATCTCCCAGTCGTTCTCTGCAGGTGCTGTCAGCCTGCATCGTTGAGGAGGAGGACATAAAGCAGAGACCTCAGTCAACTTGTGATGATTATGAAATAAACCTTTGTTGTTTTAAGTCACTGAGATTAAGGAGTTGTTTGTTACCACAATATAGCCTATTCAACCCTGACTGATATAGCCTAGGCATTCATGCTGTATTTGAGGATTAAATGTGGTTAGAATGTAAAGTAAATAGATTAGTAAAAATCTGGGAATGAAAGTCAATGACCATAAAGAGCCTAGAATGTCATTATAAAGAGTATGGAGTTTTTTTCTTATAAACAATATAAAAACATCAGATTTACTCTATGCGTATTTAATACTGGTAGTTGACACAGTAGATGTATGCAGAATGGCATGTAACAGGTAAAGATCGGAGGTAGGAAGAAGCTCTTGCAGTAAATAGTAACACAAAAAAATAGGACTGTGAAGGGAAATTGAAGGGAAATAATTAAAAAGGCTTCAAAGTATCAGTGGAATATGTTGGTTTGTTATAAATTACAGGATAAAGGAGAGCTGAGAAACAAACAAACAAAAAAACCATAATATTATGCTCAGTTGACTGGGTAGGTATTAATGAAGTTAATTGAATTAGATGTCACAGAAGAAAACTGTTGACCGGATATTTTTTATTTTAAAAACTTCACCTTGGAAATTTTGGGATACTTATACAAGTCATTTTGTGTATAGACAATAGGACTAATTTAGTGGAATTATTAGACCTAATTTAAGAAGTTCATAAATTTCATAAATACCACTCAAAATTTTTGACTTGTTATGAATCATTTACAAACTATCTGCAGTGAAATAAACAGGAAAAATAAACCAAATAGAAGTGAGAGTAAATAATTATGAAGATCTCGATCATGGGTTCTCTGCCTAATGATTCTTGTAATTTCATTCAGAAACTATTTGCAGTGAGATATTAAATCAACATTTGTTACATGTGTTAAAACATTTTTTTCTAAGATAATCAATTAACTGGAAAATAATTTCTCTTTTGGAATATATGTGTTATCATTAGCATGCTTGCATAAACAATTTAACAATGCATTATTTTGTATAATATTAACAGGATGGTAACAAAAATGTATTTAATCAGAAAAGAAATGTATATTATAAATCTTGAATTGTTAAAATTCATTGTTTGAATGAGTGCTGGTCTCTCTTACTAGAACCTGAGCTTATTGATGTCAAAAACTATATATAATTTTTCTTCTTTGAATTTTCAGCTCACAGTAAGTACTCAATTAATATTTGTTGGTTACAGAAAATGACTCAGTGATATCTTTTGTTGCAAAACATTCAAAGATTTTTCATTTGTCTTGCATAAATCTCCTGAGAAACAATTTTATGGTAATTCACATAAAAGGAATGATAAACAATGAAAGCTCCTAGAAAGACCTATGGTATCAGCATGTATCTATGCTCCAAAACATTCATATAAATGCTTTAGAAAAGACCAATCAAATCATTGGTCTATTAATTTGGAGCAATTTTAATTTTCCCAGTAATTGCCACCAACTGCTTCTTGTGGCTATTTCTTCTCACGGTGGGCAGCATACTTCATTAATAATAAATACTGTCAGCCTGACTCAACTTTTCATTGTTTTTTTGTTTGTTTACTAGAAGAGCATAATTTCATGTGTAAATGTTTGTGTTGTTGCTGTAAGATCATCAATCTAATGCTTGAATCCTACCAGACTTGAATCCTACCCACTTCAACAGTGGGTCTGTGGCTTCTCTTGTTTTGAGACATATATCCTTCCCTGTGTTAGCATCATCTGGAATCAATGTTTATTTGTTTGAGTTTCTTTTTTTTTTTTCACTCCAATATATCTTTTGACAGGGAGCTTTCTCCACCACTGGTGGTCCTGTGGCTTCATTTATTAACTGACATTCACCTGAGAGCATCATGCCTGGGGCCTCATAGGATTGTGATTCCAGGTAAGACTGGGCCTCCAATCTTACCCACTTTCCATAATCCTTAAATTCATGTACAATGGGGAAAACTAGGATCTATCTTATATTTTGCTTGGAAACTGAAAAGTTGGGGTGGTGGTCCCGGATCTCTTTCTGCCCCACTTGTGCCCTCCCATTTCTTCAACTGTTCTGAAGGCTCCCTTGCTCTTGTGTCAGTCTGCGGGGGCTGACATAACAAATGCCATAGACTGAGTGACTTAAACAACGGAAATGTATTTTCTCACAGTCCTGGAGACTGTATGTCTGAGATCCAGACACCAGCATGGTTAGGTTCTGGTGTGTGCTCTCATCTTGGATTGCAAAAGTCCACCTTCTGTGTGCGTTCTCACATGGTAGGAGAGAGAGAGAATGAGTTCTTTGGTGTCTCTTCTTATAAGGGCACTAATTCCATCATGAAAGCCCCACTCTCACAACCTCATGTAAACTTAATTACCTCCCAAAGGCCCCATCTCCAAATCCCATCATACTGGGGGTTACAGCTTCAGCATATGTGTTTTGTAAGACACAGTTCGGTCCATAATGCTCAGCCAGCAGCAAGTTGGGCACCCTAATGGTATCTAATCAGGCAATAAGAAATTAATAACTTTTGCTATAATTACTCCCAATATTTTGAGCAATTCCTTTTCATGTTTTTTAATTAAAGTTTTTGGGGTGACAATTATTAGCAAAGTTACATAGATTTAAGGTGTACAATTCTGTAATACATCACCTGTATATCACATTGTGTGTTCACTACCCAGTGTCAGCTCTCTTTCCATCACTGTACATTTGATCCCCTTTACCCTCTTCTACCATCCCCCCTTCCTCTCTTCCCCTCTGGTAACCACTAAACTATTGTCTGTGTCTATGAGTTTTGTTTCTTCATTTGTTTTTCTTGTTCTTTTGTTTTCAGTTTTATATACCACATATCAGTGAAATCATATGGTTCTCGACTTTTCTGTCTGACTTATTTTGCTTAGTATAATCTCAAGATCCATCCATGTTGTTGCAAATGGCAACATTTCATCTTTTCTTATGGCAGAGTAGTATTCCATTGTGTATATATACCCCATCTTCTTTATCCCATCATCTGTCGAAGGACACTTTGGTTGTTTCCATGTATTGGCCACTGTAAATAAAACTTCAATGAACATTGGAGCACATATATCTTTACGAATAAATATTTTCAGATTTTTTGGGTAGTTGCCCAGGAGAGGAATTGCTGGGTCATATGGTAATTTTATTTTTAATTTTTTGAGGAATCTCCACACTGCCTTCCATAGTGGCTGCATCAATCTGCATTCCCACCAACAGTGTATGAGGGTTCCTTTTTCTCCACAGCCTCTCCAACACTTGTTATTATTTATTTTGTTGATGATAGCCATTCTGGTGTAAGGTGATATCTTATCGTGGTTTTGTTTTGCATTTGTCTGATGATTAGTGATGGTGAGCAGATTTTCCAATGTCTATTGGCCATCTGTATGTCCTCTTTGGAGAAATGTCTATTCAGGTCCTCTGCCCATTTTATAATTGGATTGTTTGTTTTTTTGTTGTTGAGTTGTATGAGTTCCTTATATATTTTGGATATTAGCCCTCTATTGGAGGCGTTGTTTGCAAAAATCCTCTCCCATTCAGCTGGTTGCCTCTTTATTTTATTGATTTTTTTTTTCTGTTCAGAAGCTTTTTAGTTTGATATAGTCCCATTCATTGATTTTAGCTTTTACTTCCCTTGCCTTTGAAGTCAAATTCATAAAATCCTTTTTGAACCCAAAGTCCATAAGTTTAGTACTTATGTTTTCTTCTATGCAGTTTATTATTTCAGGTCTTATGTTTAGGTCTTTGATCCATTTTGAATTAATTTTTGTACATGGTGACAGATAGCAGTCTAATTGCACTCTTTTGCATGTGGCTTTCCAATGTTCCCAGCACCATTTATTGAAGAGACTGTCTTTTCTCCATTGTATGTTTTTGGCTTCTTGGTAAAAAAGTATCTGTCCATATTTATGTGTGTTTATTTCTGCATTCTCGATTCTATTCTATTGGTCTGTGTGTCTGTTTTTTCTACCAATACCATACTGTTTTGATTATCGTTGCCTTGTAGTACAAACTGAAGTCAGGGAGTGTGATACCTCCAGCATTGTTCTTATTTCTAGAATTGCTTTGGCTATTCGGGGTCTCTTGCAGTTCCACACAAATCTGATTTCTTGTTCTATTTCTCTAAAAAATGCCATTGGGATTTTGATGGGGATTGTATCAAATCTGTATATTGCTTTGGGTAATATGGTATATTAACTATGTTGATTCTTCCAATCCATGAACATGAAATGTATTTCCATTTCATTGTGTCCTCTTCAATTTCTTTTAAAAATGTCTTATAGTTTTCAGTGTATAGGTCTTTCACATCCTTGGTTAAGTTTATTCCGAGGTATTATATTCTTTTTGTTGCAATTGCAAAATGAATTGATTTTTTATTTCTTTTTCTGAGGTTTCATTGTTAGCATATAGGAATGCAATAGACTTTTGCATGTTGATTTTATAGCCAGCAACTTTACTAGATTCATTTATTGTTTCTAATAGCTTTGTGGTAAAGTCACTAGGGTTTTCTAGATATAGCTTCATGTCATCTGCAAAAAGCGACATTCCCTATTTGGATGCCTTTTATTCCTTTCTCTTGCCTGATTGCTCTGGCTAGGACTTCCAATACTGTATTGAAGAGCAGAGGTGGTAGGGGACAGACTGGTCATGTTCCTTAATGTAAAGCAAAGGGCTTCAGGTTTTCACAATTAATTATGATATTAGCTGAGGGTTTGTCATATATGGTCTTATTATGTTAAGGTATTTTCCTTCTATATCCATTTTATTAAGGTTTTAATTATAAATGAATGTTGTATCTTGTCAAATGCTTTTTCTGATATAATCATATAATTTTTATCTTTTATTTTGCTTATGTGGTATATCACATTGATTGATTTGCATATGTTGAACCATCCTTGTGTTCCTGGGATGAACCCTACTTGTTTGGTCATGACGTATAATTTTTTTTTTTAAGATTTTTTATTGGGGAATTGGGAGGATGGGAACAGAGCTGGGGAATTGGGGGAAGGGGAACAGACAAGTTGCTGTCGTTTTTTTTGTTCTTCTGTCTAGTTGTGGAGGACGTTGTTTCACAGGCCCAAGTTGGCACCATCATTGCGCTCTTCCTGGGTGAGGCAGATCAGTCCCCGGCTTCTGGACAGCTGCTCACTGCGGCTGCTGGC
>NW_017731737.1:1082455-1089581 GCF_001890085.2 Hipposideros armiger | reverse complement strand
ATACTCCATGGCACAGATGCTTTACATCATGAAGCCATGGTTGCTCATTCTCATGAGAGGATGGAGAAGAATTACGAAGTCTTGGTAACCACTGAAACAATGATATGACACTTATGCTTTCTTTTAGTTCTTAGGATTATATTTCCCATTGGCTAAATCACATTCAGAGTTAGTCCAATTGAATAAAAATTTACCTGTGTGAAAAAAGGGGGAAAGTTCTCAATTTAAAACTTGTAGTTAAAACTATTCTTTGCTATTATAAAACAAATTATTTCCTGTTTGTGTACAAATAAACAGCAAACTTAATAACCATTAAGAAGAAAACATTTGTATTGATTTGTCTTATGCTCTGGACACTACTTTTCTCTGGCTTTGTAATAGGAAATTTTTTTTTTCTTTACAGATATCTTTAATCATTTTTCATTCTGAATGCTTTCTATATAATTGTGACACATCTGTTCTGGACACCTCATTTCAAGAAGCATACCAACTGATGCTGTATAAATAATAATAATAGTATGCTTTTAAACTAGAAAGAGAGCTATTTTAAGTTTAACCAAAATACGCTGGCAGAGTGTGCTTGTTAAGTTAACCTGTAATGTTAATGGAGAGAACTTGTATAAGTAAATGAGTGAGTTTAAAATTAGACTTCTAGTGTCTCTCTCCAAGAATACTTTGTTAGCTGTGGTTTATTAGATAAGAGTAGAAGTAGTTCATTTTTTAAAATAGGGACAGATCATTCTATATATTATAGTTTTCCCTGTTATTGCATATATCAGTTTTTTTATGATTATTCTGTTCTGTCAACTATCTTTAGTTCTGGAATTATTTATGACAAATTGAAACTAAGTATTCAAGTGTCCACATAAGCAAAAGTTTTTGTCATATCTCAAAATACATGTCTGTATAAGCTTGTGTCTATTCTTGATGTTCCTTATATTAGTTTTTTCCTTATATTTTACTAATAGTCTGGCCCCATATGATAAGGAATAATTGACTTCTTAATGAATAATTAATTTTATTAGGACTCTTTTAATAGAAAGCTGTATTGTGATTTACTTGGATGATATTGGCACAAAAATTAAGTAAAAAAAAAACACTAAAAATAAAGCATACCTATTTGCATTATGTGAAAAAGTAATAAATAACCAGATGCTGAATTGATAATCCTTAAGGTCATTGAATTTTGAGACAGTAATAGAGATTGTCAAAATTTATCCAGCTCAAGGGCCGGCCGAGTGGCTCAGTTGGTTAAGAGCTCGCTCAAGAGTTTGAGTTCTGAGCAACAGCAGTTCGAGTCCTGGCCTGAGCTGAGCAGCCACTGAGCTGCCAACAGGTGGCAGGATGGCTCAGCTAAAAAAAAAACAAAAACAAAAATTTATCTAGCTCATTTCTCCATTCAGCCACTGAGGAAATAAATCTGCATCTAGAAAGGTATTGAAGAATCAAAGATAACTATTTAATTTGGATTCAAATTCTAGACATTGTTGAATATAATTAACTGAAAATTGCAATAATTTACTTGTGTTCCTCATGAAATTGATCATTCTGGGGGTATCCAAAAGTCACAAAATCCTGCCTGGTAAGTTTATCACAAACACATTTAACACAAATGATGCATTTTGTCATTGTGAAATTCATTTTGAAAATTTAATCTAAAATTGTTCACAGTAACAGATGACATACAATTTTTCTACGTATATTCACCATATTTGGCTAGTGGATTGTTTTTGTTTGTTTGTTTTGTTTTTAAAGATTTTTATTGGGGAATTGGGGGTATGGGAACAACGCTGGGGAATTGGGGAAGGGGAACAGACAAGTTGCTGTCATTTTGTTCTTCANTTTTTTTTTGAGTGGTTACCATTAAGTTTATGTAAAAGAAAATTTCATATTTAGAGTATTCTATTTTCTTCACCATGCTTACTTTCTTCATTCCCCTGTGCCCACTAAGACCTTTACTCTCTCCCCTTTTATGTTTTTGCTGTCACAAATGATCACTTTTTATGCTGTGAGTTGATTTCTGCACTGCAGTAGCAAGTTGTATTTTTTTCTTTTTTTTTTCTTTTTTCTTTTTTATCCTGTATGTTATGTTTAAGTGTATAGTGTCTTTGGTGTAGGGGTTGCCATTTCCTGCTTCTATCTGTCTGTTCATAATACTACTCATGGTTTTGTATTCTTTTGCTTTTTTGTTTCAGGTCGAATAGCCTCCTTCAGTATTTCTTGTAGTGCCGGTCATGTGTTAGAAAATTTCCTCAGCTTTGGTATGTCTGCAAAGGTCTTTATTCCTCCTTCATATCTAAAGGATATCTTTGCTGGATATATTATTCTTGGCTCATAATTTCTCTCTTTCAATCATTTGAATATTTAAGTCCACTCCCTCCTGTCATGTAGAGTTTCTGCTGAAAAATCTGATGATAATCTAATGGTCTATCCTTTGTAAGTTACCGTCTTGTTTTCCTTAGCTGCCTTGGGGATTCTTTTCTTTGTCATTAATTTTTGACAGCTTCAACACAATGTGTCTTGGAGAAGGACTGTTGGGATTGAGGTAATTAGGTGTTCTATTTGCTTCTTGGATTTGAAAATTCAGTTCATTCCACAAGTTTGAGGAGTTCTCATGGACTATTTGTTTGAATATACTCTCTGTTCCCTTCTCCCTTTCTTCTCCTTCAGGTATGCCCATTATTCTGATATTGGTTTTTCTGGTAGAGACAGAAAGTTCTTGTAGAGTTCTTTCATTTCTTTTAACTCTCAAGTCTCTCTTCTTCCATCTGCATCATTTCAGGATTTCTATCTTCAGGATCACTGATTGTTTCCTCCATCTTGTCAGCTCTATTACCTAAGCTGGCTATTTCATTCTTCATTTCTTTTACTGAGTTCTTAATCTCCAAAAATTCTATTTGATTCTTTTTTAAAATGTCTATCTCTTTGGAAAATGTTAATTTTGTTCTTTGGTTGTGTTTCTGAGTTCATTAAACTGCCTATCTGTGTTTTCTTGCATCTTGTTGGTTTTTTTTTTTCAGAACTGCAATCTTGAATTCTCTGTCATTTAAGTCACATATTTCCATGTCTTTAAGTTCATTTTCTGGAGACTTTTTAGTTTCTTTCTGAACTGCCTTGTTACCTTGGTTATTCATAGCAATTAATACATTATTATTTCTCTTCCTAGGCATCTACAGGAGTGGGTTCTGCAACAGGTTGTAGGAAGAGGTCTTTCTTTTGCTTTCCAGTAGGTGTTGGTAGAATGCTTTATTTTCTCTCATACTGCAGCCTTTTATTCTCTGTCACACTGTAGTGTTATATTTTATCTGCACTGTTCCAGCTTCTCACACAATAGGGGGATTCCCTGGAAGGTGGGCTTCACCTCTGTGAGCAGGTTTCCTGGGTCTCAGGGCACCACCTTTATTGAGAGATGTGGAGAGCTTCTGAAGTTCCGAAACTCTTCCTACACCAGATTCAGGGCCTGTGTGTTTCAGTAGCTCCGTTTACCCCTGCAGGGATCAGCCTAGATAGGTGGGATCACGGATGGGGTGGGTTATAGGTGGTTCTGAGCAATAGTGCGACCACCATTACAACCAGTCCTGCACCCAAGGCTCTCTCCTCTTTGCAGGAACTAGTTGGGCTGCGAGTCTGTGGGTGTGGGCTGCAGTATTCAGAACTGCAAATATTCTGTTCTTTTGATCTGACACTTCTACTGTTCCTCTTCTAGCACTGGGCAGGTGGGGGTGGGGTAAGCTCTGGGAAGGTGGGGAGGGGTCGGCTAGGCTCGGTGCCTATGCCTTTCATCCTCTGCTTGGCAGTGAGGGCTTACATCACCGTTTTCACCCTTCTTCCCTCAGTCTTTGCTCCACAGCCTCTGCCATGAGTATTGGGTTCAGCCATGTTTACATGCTTATCCCTCAGGTGGGACTGTGGTCCTTCAGGGGAGCACTAGCAGTCCGAATTCTTCCCTCTCCCATGACTACGATAGCTCCGGATTGCAGGGATCTTGGAGCTCCCAGCTCTGGTCTGAGCCTGTGCCCGCACAGCCGGCGTCTCCGCACTTTCCCCTTGCCTTCTCCCCTGCTCACCCAATTTGCCTACCTTTAGATGATTTCAGTTGCGTGTCTCCTAGTCTTGCCTGTCTGCTGAGCAGGGAGTCCTTCGTTGAATTATAGTTGTTCAATTTGTTGTAAATTCCAGGGGAGATTTCAAGAGGCTCACGTCACGCTTCCGTTTCTATGACACCACCCGCAGCTCCTTTTCTTATGTGCTTTACACCTGACTCCATTATGGGGAGAAGATGCACCACTTTTCCCTTCTTCAGCAGGGACGTGAGGAGATAAAATATTCTCTATTCAAAAACACTGTTTTCTTAAAATGTGATTTTGCTCTGCAGTCTCCTTCCCAGGCATCTCCTGCGCTGCTCGGAGAGTACGGTGAGCTGGGGCAGTGCTAGTCCCAGGACTGGGCTGGCCTCTCAGCTATGACTGGTCACTCTTAGAACTTGGACTGCGTTGTTCCTTGTGCTGCTAATACTTAGCTATGATCTCTGAGTAGTGGTTCTGAAAAGGGGATCCCTTTCAGAATGTAACATGATTCATCTTAAACTTGAACTACATGAAATTGCTAATATTTGACTTATAAAAGTGGCAATTCCATATAGCATAACCCAATCCACTGGTGTCTATCAGGATTTGTAATCCGTTCATGGTTGGAACTCTATGGGGATGAAGTAGAGAGGGGAGTTATCCTTAGAACATTTTCCTTGTTTGGTGACTAGAAGCTATGAAATACAATGCTGTTGCTGTTCGTGGTAACACACCGATTCCCCGCCCCCCCAGACACCGTGGTCCCTAATGAAGTGGGGAGCATCAATTTGCCATAGCTGGACTGTAGCAGATGTGCTACATGTGACAAATGACAAACATATTGGAAACTCTCTATTAGAACAATGCTGCCTCTGTGCTCTGAATTTACGTCCTGAGACAATGTCATAATCAATAGGAAGTGGTATAATAACAAAACAACTGCATTCTCTCTGTTCATTTAAATGGTTTCAACTTTAATTCAGTTTGAATTAAAGCCTTTCCCATACCAAAAGCACAACTAACTTCTAAGTTATTTCCAGATGCCACTTTTAGTTCCAATATGAGTGAATCAAGCGCTTGCCAGTTTCCCTCTGAGCGTGCTGTGCTGCCCTTATACTGAAGTCGTATTTCTCACAAGGGGAATAGCAGGCCAGCTTGACTGTTGAAGTTTGCAGCTTCCAATTACAGTATCATTGAAATTATCCTTTCTCTAATCATTCATTCATAAGTACATTTCATGGTTTCTAATTTTATTTTAAAAAGTTGAATATTTTATATTTCAACAAAATTATTTTTTGAACTAGGTTTAAAATATAATAATTTGCTTCTGAAATAAATNATCTTAGCTGTGGAGGGCAGTGTCACTGGCCCTCATATGTGGGATCCAAACTGGGGCCCTCTGGCGTCCCAAGCCAGTTCTTAACCATCACGCCACTTGGCCAGCCCTATAATTTTTTTAAATGCATTGTTGCATTCGATTTGCTAGAATTTTGATTAGGATTTTTGTTTCTGTATTCATCAGAGATATTCATCTGTAATTTTCTTTTTTTATGTTATCCTTATCAGGTTTTGGTATCAGGGTAATGTTGGCTTCATAAAATCATGTTAGAAAGTATTGTCTCTTCTTCAACCTTTTGGAAGAGTTTGAGTAGGACAGGTATTCGATCCTCTTTGAATGTTTAATAGAATTCACTAGTGAAGCCATCTGGTCCTGGACTTTTGCTTTTGGGAAGGTTTTGGATGACTGATTCAATTTCCTTACTGTTGATCCGTCTATTTAGATTTTCCAATCCCTGTGATTCAGCCTAAGAAGGCTATATGTTTCTAAGAACATGTCCATTTCTTCTAGGTTATTGAATTTAGTGGCGTATAGCTCTTCATAGTATTCTTGGATGATCCTTTGTATTTCTGTGGCATCTGTGGTACTTTTCCTCTTTCACTTCTGATTTTGTTTATTTGTGTCTTTATTTTTCTTAGTAGTCTAGCTAGAGGTTTGTCAATTTTATTAATCTTTTCAAAGAGCCAGCTCTTCGTTGCATTAATTTTTTCTATTGTTTTTTTTTGTTCTCAATTTCATTTAGTTCTGCTCTGATTTTTATTATTTCCTTCCTTCTGCTGATTTTGAGTTTCATTTGTTCTTCTTTTTCTAGTTCTTTAAGGTGTAATTTGAGTTTATTTATCTAAGATTTTTCTTCTTTCTTGAGATAAGCCTGTGATGATATAAATTTTCCTCTTGAAACTGCTTTCGCTGCATTCCCAAAATTTTGGTACAATGCATTTTCATTCTAATTTGTTTCTATGTATCTTTTGATCTCTCCTCTTATTTCTTCTTTGACCCAGTCATTCTTTAAAAGCATGTGTTTTAATCTCCACATATTTGTGGGTTTTCCTGCTTTCTTTTTGCAGTTGATATCTAATTTCAAAGCCTTGTGATTAGAGAATATGCCTGGTATGATTTCAATCTTCTTAAATCTTCTGAGGCTAGTTTTATGTCCCAGTATATGGTCGATCCTTGAGAATGTTCTATGTACACTAGAAAAGAATGTATAGTCTGTTGTTCCAGGATGAAGCACTTTATAAATGTCGATTATGTCCATTTCATCTAATGTGTCACTTAGGGCTGATATTTCTTTATTTGTTTTCTGTTTGGATGATCTATCCATAACTGTTGATGATGTATACAAGTCCCCTACTATAATTGTGTTTTGGTCAATTTCTTAGTTCTGTTAGTAGTTGTTTTGTATATTTCAGTGCTCCCTGATTGGGGGCATAAATATAGATGACTGTTATGTCTTCTTGTTGTATAGTCCCCTTTATCATTACGAAATGTCCATCTTTGTCTCTTACTACCTTTTTTTTCCTGAAGTCCACTTTATCTGATATAAGTATGGGTACACCTGCTTTTCTCTGAATACCATTTGCTTGAGTGTCAAGCTCCACCCTTTCGCTTTGAGTTTATATTTGTCCCTATAGTTGAGCTGTGTCTCTTGGAGGCAGCATATGGTTGAGTTTAGTTTGTGTGTGTGTGTGTGTGTGTGTGTGTGTGTGTGTGTGTGTGT
>NW_017731737.1:1068360-1075710 GCF_001890085.2 Hipposideros armiger | reverse complement strand
CTGCTGGCCGCTCCCACTGGCTGCTGGCTACACACGGTAGCCCATGGCAACCCACTGCCACAGGGGCTGCAGCCTATGCCATCGCTGGCGACTCACAGCAGCCCAGCTCCAGGTTGAGCTGTTGTTCAGAATCTTAGCTGTGGAGGGCAGTGTCACTGGCCCTCATATGTGGGATATGAACCGGGACTCTCTGGGGTCCCAAGCCAGTTCTTAACCATCGCGCCACTCGGCCGGCCCCTAGATTATTTTATAACACATGAAAACTCAGAAGCAAATAGTCCATGGAAAAGGAAATCATAAGAAAAGTATAAAAAATGCTATAACACTATAAAATATTCTGCTCCCTTTATTCAAAATAAATATCAATATTGAAGATACATTTGAAATAAAAACACATTTCATAAGGTTTAAATACACAATAATCTAGTCAGTTTATTTCTAGTCTGAAACAATATTAGTACTATTACAGAATCTAAACTAAGAATAAAGGATGTAAATATATATCCTTCTCAAAAGTTGGCTTTCCTTTAGGTGTTGACAGGTATTGGAGGGAAAATTCAATCAATAATAAAAGAGCAATATGGCAACCTGTCTCTAATTAGAGACTATCTGGGAACATCTTCTGGAAAAACGGTTCTTTATAAAAATTCTAAATCACGGCATTGTTTCTTTTTTATTACTTTAGGAATATATTTTATGCAAATTAATGTATCACTCTTCTATTTCATAGAGTTAACTATCAGCCTTGGGAAATTACTAATGCAGCGTGTTGTTTCTATTTGCCTTTTACCTATATTCTTTACCTCAGTCTGTGATACTTTTGTAAATGTAAGTATGAAATAGGTCTGGAAATAGCCCTGGCTCAAGTGAAAATATATCATTACTTTGTCTCATCATGGAAAATCTACTAGGAGCCTGAGCAATATTAAGACCTAACATGATCTAAAGTGAGTCGATATGACCCCCTACCTAGTTTCTGGTTTTTAGGCAGTTTGAATGTTAAGAACATTAGTGATACAACTTTAATTGGAACAAAGCCCAGAGTCTTCATTGTATAGTCTTCAGAGAAGACCAATATTCAAGAAAGACTATGTTGTAATATTAGGATGGCAAAGGCTTGATCACTCATGAACATTTGTAGAAAGAAGTGTAAGACCTTTAAATATTTTCTTAGATTATTTATGCACATTACTAAACGTCTTTAAATTCAGCATCTCATACAGGAAAATAACTTTTAAAAATTTCTTGGTTAATCTTATTTCAAAAGCTCTGGAGTCTTTCAATGAAAGGCTTTAAATAGTTTCATTCTCTTATAAATTTGCTTGTGGCTATAAACTATAAAGATTCAAAAGAAGTAAATCTAAGTGACACATATCTCATTGATTTATAAATTACACTTGGTATACCACAGGCTTGTATTATTTATTTGTAAAATATATGTGTACTAAACCTTTACAGTTGTCAACTTAAAATTTACATATTTTACTAATCAGATTCAGAATAAAATGTTGCCTTTTCAACATTTGTAAACTAGTCAGTAAAAAACACAGAAGATACCATTTGCAATGTATTTTATTTTAAATGTGTTAAAATTATTAACATAATTTTATTATTATACTTACAGGGTAGATATTGGGTTCTTTATTGCAAATACTTCATACAGTTTTCCTTTCACCTTTCATGATCATTCATCATTAAATAACAGCTACAATACTTTATTCTTACAATTTCCTAGGGAGTGAAAAAATATAGTCTATGTGTTAAACTGGATTAAATTAGAGATGCTAACTATGTCTTTTAATTTAGGGAAACTTGGTATTTACAACGTGTGAGAGCACCTTTAGTTTGATTTTTTTTCATGTGTATGTGTTTGTGATACATTTCTTTTAAGAAAATGTATAACTAACTTTTTGTCATTTGAAAGAAATAGTTTATTCTGACTGGTGGCTGTTGCTTTCAATATATAGACTCTAAAAACACCATTTTATTAATTTGTCTTGAATAAATTATAAAAAAATACAGAAAATAGACATGGGAAAAATGTTGCAGCTTATCTGGTGTATCCCTTGAGGCTATATAAAACTGTCCCATGAAATACATTCTTTAGTGTGTCATCTTTCCCATGCTAAGCCATTAATGGCCCCAGTTCATATATACTGAATAATTTTTTCAATGCTCAACTCTGCACAAAATGCACACTTATGTATAAATACCACAACCAACAGATACTCTCCTGCGAGAATTTGCTTTTCGAGAGGTAATTTAAACATTGTGTACAGCAGGGGCTGGCCAACCATGGCCAGCAGCCCAAATCTGGCCAAGCTGCCTATTTTTGTAAACAAGGTTTTATTGGAACACAGCTACATCCATTCGTGTTTACGTATTGTTTACAGCTACTTTTGCACTCCAATGATTATGTTGAATAGTTGTAACAGAAACTGAATGACCCACAAAGCCAAGAATGAAAAAGTTTGGTCCTTTACAGAGAAAATGTGCTGACTTGGTGTAGTGTAACTGAAGAACTCAAGACTGCCTTGTTTTTCTCATCCAAAATATTGCATTTTTGTGTGTGGATGCATAATTTCACCCTCTGTTCCAAATAGGTGATCTCAGAATACTACTTGGTTCTTTTTATTTCAAAATTACTGATTGGTATACATTTAATATTATAGATTTATTACTGTTTATTTTTTGTAATTTTAATTAAAATAATTCTTGCTCTTCTTTTTTGCTGATTAGATGATGTTCATGTCAAGAAAATCCATGGCTGAGTCTTAAGCTTTGTTGCCCTCTCTCCAATGCCTAATACTGTGTTTTATAAGACAGGAACTCGGTTAATATGTGTTGAAATTATGTCATTTCCATTTCAAATTGATTTGTCTAATAGATGAAAATCTGGTGTAGTTTGAAAAGTGAATACCTTTATTTCTGTAATTTCATTAGATTTCCATAAACAATCTAGTATTTAAATGACTATTTGAAATGCAAATATCCGACTGAATAAACCCCAGATAGTGAGATAAGAATGTGCTTCTACAATAAAAACTTTGGGGGTGCTAAGGTAGAGAAATTCTGTTTTGACCTAGTCTGCAACCCACTATTCATTAACTCTCACAATCCCCTTAGATCATTTAGATCAAGAGTACTTAAAAGTAGTCTTTCAAGTTCTGTTGAATTCCCACAGGTTTCACCTATACTGTGATGTTTTATTTTATTTTTTTTTAAAGAACAACTTTTCCTTTCACTTTCCTGCAAAGTTTAATTCTTTTATTAAAAACACAAGAAAGCCTTTACCATAGATATTACATGCATACAGCCTTTTAAACATTGTGAGGGATGAAAGTTCATGCATGATGCTCGCAGCTGGAGTGGTCGCATGTGCAGTGGGAGAGAGAGAGAGAGGTCGCTGCTCTAATTCTAGAACATTTTCTGTAGCAGTCTTTGACATGGAGTTAGTTACACCATCTTTACTTAAAATGTGAACATGTTAGCAACTTAGGTTAGATAAAATGTCTAAAGGCTAACTGTTTAAACTGTACTACAATTCTAGTGATTTCAAGTCAATGATGCAAATACATTTTTAACTTTGGAACTTAAATTTTGCTTATTGAATGAAATCATTATGATTACATGGACACTTATAGTTCACATTTTCTGTTGATTTTAACATCAGCAGTGATTTGTCCTAGGCAGATGCAGTTATTGGCAGTTTCTAATTTTCTCAACAGAGGGTAGAAGTCACTCTGTCGTTAGAAGTGTGAGCTTCCCGAGGCTACATTGCAAAGCTTCCCGCAAACTAACTGTCTAAAAGGATTAGAAAAAGCATCTGGACTTGCTATAGTCTCAACCTGCCCAGGTAATGAGAAAATGTAATACATGATCACATTCTTACAAGGCTGATGGACTATCTATGACAGGGTTCTTTTCCAGTGGTGTCAATACTCAGAAACCATGAACTTTCCTGGCTCATCTTCCTCCCAGGGGCAGAAAAGGACCCTTATCTCTCATTTGTACGTTCAATTTTCAGCTTAGAAAATGTGTTTAAAATGTGAAGATTCTTCCTTTGAATGGTAATTATGGGGACCCTTTTATTTTTTAATGGAAAAGATTAACAAAATGTCTAGTAATAAAGCGTGATTGTGGTGAATATCATTGACTAATAATGTACCATAAGTTTTCAGAACTTCCTCATTTTATTGCCCAATATCACTTAGGAGGTGGAATGCTAAAAATAGATTTAGGAAAGAATAAAAAAAATATGAGGCGGGCGGAAAGTCTGCTGTAAGTTATAGTGTTTTTTTTTCAAATTCAACATCCGGTTTTGTTATAGTTTGTCTAAAGTCACAAATCCAAGTTCTGTCATAAGAATTGAGAAATTGGGCAAGCTTGACAATGCAAAGTTAAGAGGAGAATGCGTTTGCCTGCTCATGCTTTGCACTTGCTCACTTCAGATGGTGGTCTGGTGACATTCATATTCTAACTATAGTTATCTCTGCCCAAAAGCTCCCTAAACCTGTTTATAAATGATCCCAAAGAAAATGACATGCAATGGTGTTTTCTATCTTGTAACTTTTGGGGGGAATAAAAGAGCAACATTTATGGTATTTTTCTCAAATCGGGCCAAGGCAGTTGTTTGTTGTGAATGATGCTTTTAGAATTGCACGCTGGAATGCTTAGTATTACAGGACATAGGATATATACAGCAGTGGATCAAAAAGCAACAACAACAACAAAAATGAAAATAAAGAAGCAAAACTGCATGGCCACACTGAATACTAGTTGCAATACATTTTGGAATACTGGCAGGCGCAGGTCAAGCCCTAGAAACAGAATTATTCCCACAAATGTGCCGGCTGTGTAGGAGGCAACAATTCAGAGGTCTTCCGAAAGCAAAAGCCTTCCTCTTTTAAAGGCAAGGTTTGTGTTCCCACTTCAGAGTGACTCATTGATGAGATAGAAACCCCAAACCACAAATTTAAAGAATTTAGCATCGTTTTCACAAATTTCATCACACTATTCCCCAGCAAAGAAAATACATTTACTCTCTCTCTCTCTTGGGTTTTTGCCTTAGAGGCAAAAAGTAAAGCCGTGTTTTAAAGCCATGGTTTTCAAATTTTAATGTACCTTCGAAAGTGGATCTTGTTCACACGCTCAGGTAATTCCAATTCAGCAGGTCTGAGGGTGGGGCCAAGATCCTGCCTTTTTATAAGGTCCCAGGTGATGCTGGAACTGCTGGTTGGAGGAACACATTTTGAGTAGAAAGGTTTAAAAGGCTTTCTGAAGCCTTATTGGATAAACTTAGAGGCTGTTTAGTGGGTATCAAGTTTCAGTTATGCAAGATGAAAAGTTCTAGAGGTCTATACAATATGATTATTTTTAACAATACTGTTAAAATTTGTTAAGAGGGTAGATCTAATGTTATTTTTTTACATATATATAGTGTCCTGCAGGTCATGTTCTCCATAGCTACAGCACCTACCGATGTCTTCTCTATTCTGGTACTCTCCTTTAAACTGGCCAAGTGAACTCCATCAACTTACAGACCAGCTCTGTATTCTTCTGACTGTTCTCTGAAGGAGTCTCAGAAATCTTCAGGCGTAAAGAAAAGAAGTCATAAGACTTCAATATGGTAATTTAACCTGGGAAACATTATTGCCCTCTTCTTACCGTTTTTTTTCTTTTCAAGTCAAGAGGTGTCCCCTTAACATGTTGGTCTGTGTATGGGTTGGACATACAGATCCATGGCTGATACAGATCAAATTTTGTGCAAGTACGTTTGCTATTCAGTTTGCTTTTTTGTTTGTTTTAAAGAACGGTTTCCTAGATTTGCAAAATCTTTCCAAATTACCCAGAAAAAAAGACTCAATCTATTCCCCCACTTTGATAGACAATTATAATGATATGTAGAGTTAAGTAGAGAGTTTATTATTTTTTTGTTGCTTATTTAGTTGTTTTTTATTATTTTTATTTAAACAACTATTAGCTAGATGGAATATTGAATTTATTTTGAAGCTTTTATGTCTGACACCAAACTGCACTATTCAAGTTGTTTTCTTTTATATGTATCCCATTTTCCAGCTTAAACTACTCTCAGATAGTTACTTTTCTTATGAAAATACAGTTTAAAACCCAATTTAAATCTTGCAACATTTTACAAATATTCATCATGGGAAACCAGCAGGACCTAGAGCAACAACAACAAAATAGGTAGATATTTATTTAAAATTAGCTTTAACAAAATAAAATTGCAAATACCCATATAATGAATTCATATTGATAATGAGGGAATATGTGTCTGGTGGAGAGTTTTATTTTGATGAAGCCAGATGAAGATAAAAGCAAGTACAAATGCTATGCATGCTCAGTAAACATGAGACTTTTATTGTGTACAATGGTCATATTTTTTTATTAGCGAGAAAAAGACAAAGTTATTTTCAGAGAAAGCAATTAAAAATTATAAAATTTAACTAAAATTTTGAATAACCATTCAACTATGCACTGCAAAAGTTGGTTTAAAAAGAAAACACAAGAAATGAATATGTATAGATGACATTTTAAACAACACATATTTAGAGGCTAGCACTATACATGTGTCACATATAATGCTGATTGGGAATCATTAAAAAGAGATCCATCTAAAATTGTTGCGGCCAAAAGTCTGTTTCAAGCTATCACACATGTTCCATAGAACTTACAATAGTTTCCATGATTCTGGCCAATGGGGAAAATCAGTTTTCAATTTGGATGCCAATCAGGAGTCAGTTGCTTCTCAAAATATTATAAAACATAGACCCCTTTCCTGTAGTATGAGGAAAATCATCATAGAATAGGAGACATTGAGAGGAGACAGGCTGGCAGGAAGCCAATGTGTCTCATAAACAGAAAGAGAAAAGCACAAACATCTGAGATGAAAGCACTGTGAGACACAGAGAGAAGCCAGCAGAATTTGGAAGACAGCGAAGGAATACTCATGAAACAAAAATGGAAAGAATATTCCTAGCAATAGTGACTTATTCTAGTGGCTGACTAGGAAACATATTGGTATTAGGACTTTATTTGTCAAATTTTGTTAGAAATATTTATGCATATATTTATGCTTAAATTAATTGCATCACTACACACACACACACACACATACACACACACACACGCTCACAAACGAGGTCAGACAATTAATTTCACAAACTCATCCTAGAAAAAGCACTACATACCTCATTGTTGAATATCACCACGGTCACCTTTGAAGTACTCCCCTTGGGAAGCTATGAACCAATGCCAGTGCCTAGTCCACCCTTCAAAGCAATTTTGGAACTCTTTTTCTGGAATGGCCATCAGAGCTGCCCTATTACC
>NW_017731737.1:1033759-1067385 GCF_001890085.2 Hipposideros armiger | reverse complement strand
CCCAGTATTATAATTTTAATACAGTTTTTTTTCCTTTCTTAAAATGTGTACACTTTTTTTGTCACCTTCTATATATATGTTTCTGATTTCATTTTGTTTTCAATTGTTCAGATTAGATTACTTATGTTTTTCATAAAGTTCTGAGTTAAAGAACCTCTCCATGTATTGTTGTACATAATTAGATATCCATTATAGGCACTCAGTCCACCTTTGTGGTTGAGTTCTTGTGCCAGGAATTAAAAGCTCTCTGTATAGAATGTTTTTGCTACAAAATTTGATTTGTAATTTCTGCTTTTCTATGTTGTCATAGTAAGGTGAAATTCATAGTCTTGCCAAGAATTTTTAGGGTTGCTACTGTCCAGTCTTGCTTGAGACTGAGAGTATTTCCTGGGACACTGGACTTTCAGTGTGAAAATTGGGGACAGTGCTTGGGCAAAGTGGGGGAGTTGGCCACCCTAAATAGGTCTGAACATTTGAATCTCTGGAGCCTTTCTCCTCACATAAGTTAGCAGCTACATTATTTTTTCTATATTTGAGCTATTATATCATTTGGACAAGGAAAAGAGTAGGGCAACTAAATATTTACTTGAAGAAATAATGAAAAGGAAGAGAAATATTTGAAAATTCCATAAGTGACTCACTCAGTTTTTGGATCTATTGTCGTGCCGCTGTTTTTTTGACTATGTTAACTGGTCTGGTTCTAAAAGAACTCAAGTCACTGCATTTATCTGTAAGGTTTAGTTACCTTTTATTAGAAAGAAGCCCTGCTGTTAGGGCATCTGGTCAGTTTCTCATGGTTATAAACCAACAAGAATATAGGACTCCAGCCACACATCTTGGGCCCAGTTGGTTCACTGCCACAGCGTTGCCATTCTGGTCAGCAACTGTTTTGCTTTGTAATTAAAATGTTGGTGAGTTAAGTTCATCAGGTTCAGTAACTTGTAGATCATGAAAGAAAAAAAAATCAAGAGAAATTTATTTCACCACATGAGTCAAATAGCTAAGAAAGAAAAGGAACAAAGATGTAACCCTGAAAATGCACTTACCTTTCTGTGATGTTTCTTAGAGTCCCATTGATTTATTTGAGCTTGCCAGGATGTTCCTTTTTTAAAAGACCTAATTTAGTAACAGTGTGGGATTTTCCAAGGTTTTCACTCCCCTCAGATTGCATTTTCATTTGCTCTTGCAATAAAGGCCTCTAATGCAGAAGCATCACAATTGAACTCAGCGTGGGAGTCTCTCTAAGTAGGGAGAAAGTGCCATATATCTTTTTGTCTTGTATGGAACCTTTACAAAGTCGTTAGGTACTAAAGATGGAGAGCAATTTAGCACACATTGCAATTTATTATCGATATTGACCTCCTTTGCTTTTTTTTTTGTTCAGTGGCGGTTGTGCTTAACTGATTTTATTTTTTATAACTCACAAGAAAAAAAATCTGTATTTGGACTTCTGCCTTAATTTGGCCCTCTAGATTCTATTGGGTTGTCAGACAAGTCATGATGTATTTTTCCTATGTTTTTCGTTGCAAGAATGTGTTATGACCTTTCCGACAACCCAATAATAAGGTTAAATTTCATTTCTTTATTTTGAACTTGGGGAACCCTAACATTTTAGGCTGAGAGTAAAAAGTTTCAAGCAGGGCAGGGTAGCCCCAACTAGGAATATGGCCATGAAATAATTTATCATCTACACCCGGGCGATTTTCAGAGTGAAAGGGATTGTTATTAATAATTATGCTTGGACATCCTGGTACAAACCAAGTTAATCCCAAACAAGGACTTGCAATCACACTTAATGGCCTCTAGAGGGCGCATTATAGCCCTTAACTCCAAATTACATTAAAGAGGGTCCAAGAAAAGAAAGGAAGGCTGAGGAATTACTTTTCATGCTACTGGCGAACCTGCTCCTACAGGACAGAGGTAGACTAGGAGCTCCATCTTCAAACCACTCTCAACTTAAGAGAACGAAGGGAGAAAACATAACAAATATTTGTCAGTTACTCATCAAATGCTAGGTATGGGACCAGGTTCTGGAAATACAACCTGAGCCAAAATAGAGTCCTTGTCTTCCCAGAGATTATCATTTTACAAGTAAGACATGAATTAATGAAACAATTGCAAAATTGTTTGATTACAAAATGAGATAAAAATATAAACAGCAATGCACAGTCCTGTGAGAAGAAGAGTAAGGGAGGGCCCCAACCAAGCCTAGTGGTCTAGGAAAGGTTTTCCTGAATTGAAGTTAAGTGATTAAAGGGGTAAGGATGCCCCCATTGGCTAGGCTTGGGTTCTGCTCAATGGGAATAGCTCCCTTACCAGTTGTCCCCTATGGCTCTGGAGTTTGCTCATTGGAAGTTCCTTTCTATTCAATTTGCCTTCGTAGTTATGTCTGAAGGGAAATTAGGAAATACGTCTTTCTTGGAGGTTAAGCAGGGTTCTCAGCCTGCTTTCAGCCAGTACAAGGCTGAGAACCCAGAAGTCACGTTGTGAGTTAATTAGGCACTGTGTCTTGTAGTCTGATGCTTCTTTTGACCATACAGTTCTCTTAAGAACTTGGGTTAGCTTTTTATGTACATAGTTGGTTGTAATTAGCTCTGCATGTAAATAGTTAAAATCCAGATTTTTAATAAAACAAGTATCTCTTTCTCACTTTCTCTCTCAATGTGTTTTGCTGGTGATTTGAGTCTATCACTTTCCTTAAGATAGCTGTACTTTTAGGTTCTTACTTGAGTCATAACTAATTCAGAGAATTTTCTTCTGGGTGCCTAGAAGACCATGGATTTTCTTTCATTTCTTCTTCTTCCTTCTTATTTTTTTTTTTTACAAATATGCCTTCATTTGCTTCTTATTCTCAGGGAGACTGAGTTTTAATCAGCCATTGTTTTTCAAGGGTCTTCTTAGTTATATCTTTCAATTTTTAGAAATGACAACCTGTTACATCTTCTACCCTACGTTTCCTGGAATTTCAGGACTTTCTCAATCATCTTTCAAATGTGTTGGCAACCTTTTCAACTCTTTCCTGAACTCATTTCATTTTGTAGTGCCTTGTCAAATGCAACTAAGTCAAGCTATTCATATCCTCTCTTCCTACTTCTACAACCAAAGACAAAATGTACATTAGGTACATCATTTGCTTTCTAAGATATAGCAGATGATAATTTTACTATTAGCTTTCCACTGCAAATAGGTGTCACCATGTTTCCAGGCTTCATTAGTAATTTCCTCACCATCCACTACATGACACTCCAATACCAATATTTTGTTTTGTTTTTGTTTTTGTTTTGTTGTTGTTAGAGCAGCATTTCACTTTTGGGTATCACTTTCTGAGTAATCAGGTTAGCTAAATTAGGTTATAATAAATAGCACTCCAAATATCAGTAGCGTTACAACAATGTATTTCTTATTCATGCCACTTGTCCATCATGGGTCAGTTTAGCTCTTTTCTCCAGAGTTCAGAGTAATAGAGCATGCATTATCTTGGATATGGACAAGTGGAACCGTGGATCAACCAACGGTTCTTAAAGCTTCTGCAGGAAAGTGTCAAAGGCCACTTCCTGTCACATTTCATTGGCCAAATCAACAGAATGAGGTGATTATTTCTTCATCAGAATGGGATCCAAAAAGAAGTTACAAATTTTGGGAAAATGGGGCTATGAGGTCAATCACTGTTCCTGTCTCCCTCCACCTCATCCAGGCCACCCACCATTTCAGCCCATGCTCTCTCTTTAAGAACTGTCCCCACTCTAAATTCTTTGTTCAAAATATTATGGACAGGTTATAAATGAGTATATTTAATATAAAAGAATTTACCTATGTCTATTTACCAGTAGTCCAACTTCCTATTAGAAGATAAAGAGCTAGAAAAGCAAATGAAATTAATATTAAGTTTTATGCTTTTCCCATAAATGTTATATACTTTAAAGGATTATGTAGGTTTATATTTTCAATATGTTTAGAAGATAAAAAATATGATTCATATATTTTGATATGCAAAGTATAAATAAAGGAAAGAAAAGAAGGAATATAGCTAAAATATAATCTGAATTAATTACATATTTCATGAAACTAAATGAGTAACAATTTATAATTTTATACGTAATTTGTATCAAAACTACTTCTATCACTTTAAATTAATGAGAGATGATGGAGCATGATGCAAATGTTTGAATTTGAAATCATAGGATTGTAGAACTGAACCTTAAATTTAGTATTTATTAGCTGTGTGCATTGGACAAATGATTTGTGAAACCAATATGAACCACTATACAAATTGGAGTTGCGAGAAAGAATAAGAATGCCATTAAACCTATTTCATTTTTCTAATTAATCATTTAGTTCACCTACATTCTTAGTAGAGTGTTACTTTTGAGACATTCCTTACCTTTCTCAGGAGTTTACCTGTCCAAAAATGCTCTACACTAGTCTTAGAGGGAATTGAAATCTAATCAGCTTCCTACTGTTTATCATTCATGAAGTTTATTTCTTAACTATCCAACTGGTCATATATTTCCATGATTTTTGAAGGTGCTGTTGCTAATTTAGAGACCTTCCCAGAGCTCATTGGTTCATAATGGGATGGCAATCCTATTCCCCCAGGACTAAGCTGGATCAAAAAGGGCTATACTTGGATCGTAAGGTAATAACTCCCTCAGATCACATATATTTCACCTATCAGGGAATTCACTAGCCACAGGGGTGTGAATTTTGGACAAGTCCTAGCATTCTCCACCTCAAAGACACAGAATTGAATCCCTTTGCTTCCCTGGGAATCAATTCACTTCAGAAGTAAGAAAATTTCTGATTTTTTAAAATTAAGGAATCAAAAATAAAATTAAAAGGTATTGTTACTGTCTCTTTTCTGAATAGCACCTACAGAAGTTTAAAGATGACTTTGTATCTTAATCAAAATTGAAATAAATGGGTAATTTTCTCACTAAAGAGAGAGGAAGAAAATTAATCTCTTTCAAAACTCTTCCGTTTCAGCAGTACACTATTTTTAGTCAACCTGACCCTTCAGTTTCTTACTATAAAAAAATGGGAGTAATAATATTTACTTTATATTGTAAATTTAAAATAAATAATACATGTACAGCACACAGCTCCTGTATGGTTCATTTCCATTACTCAATAACTGTTGGAAGGTATGTTTCAGTAAAGTTTTAGTTGTAAGGATACATATGCATGGATATCAAAGAAATGATCAATATTCAGGGAAATTTATAAATGTAATAATGCCAGGCCATAGAAGGAGTAGGACCCATGAAAGATTCAAACACTGCTATCCTTACAACTCACAAACCCTTCATAAAATTTCTTCATTCTTTATCCTTTCTGCTGTTACTAGATGCCGTTCCCTCTCTCTTAATTCTGTACAACTTGTCTCTACTGCTGAGCTCCTTTTTACTCAGAATTACTTTACCTTTGATATATACCCTGAATCCTCATCATTTCATCATTCAAAGGGGCCAGATAGCCATGCTATAGTCCTCATGCCATTATTAAGCTCACAGATACTTTTAACATTGCTTTGATTTTAGGCTTAATCACTGAAAAATTCTGCATTGACTTCCCAGGTAATAGCTTCACTTCAGAGCTCTTTGCACCTTCACACTGGTAGTGGCCCTCTCATACTTTAGGCATGTCTACTGTAGCTTCAAGATCAAAACCCATTGTAAGTGGTCAGTATCTGGAACATTGTAAATGCTCAGTATCAGTTTGTTGAATGAAGGAGACTTGCAGGGAGAGGTTTCTTCTTTCATGGACAAAAAGGGGGGAGAGGTGGAGTGGGACGTGAAAAGGAACTAAAATGTCTGTCTTGGTTTTGGCTGCTTCAAAAACAGGAAGGGCCAATGTAACTGGGTAACTGGAAAAGGGGAAACTGGAAGATTTCTTTGGAAATTCCAGCACCAGACTGCCACAGGGAATAAAGGTTCCAAGTTCTCCAAAGCATGTTACACAAAGGAGAAACTGGAATTTGGGGACAAGGCAAACGAGGAAGCCATTAGCATGTACTTCAAAACCTCTGGTACTAAAATGAGAATGGAAAAGCATGACCCAAAGGGCCAAATTGGATTGCTGGTAAGCACACAGCTGGTCTTAGGTAATGAGGAGAAAGCATATCAGGAATTTATTGGCTAGCTAATAGCCAGGCTGTGATTGGTCACTGAGAAAACTGATACTCAGAGAGGGGAGCCCTGAGATTTTTTTAATGCAGTAATGGAAACAATGCCTTTCCTTTCTTTTGTGCAAGATGCGCCCTGTCTGTGGGAGATGAAAGCCATCTATACAAGATGGAATGGTTCTGGACTTGGCATATTACTGTGTCTCTTCCCCCCTTCCCCACCATCTTCCTCAGAAGCAGCTGCGTATCACAGGAAGGTAAGGGAAATGTGGGAAGTGAAATGCAATTTCAACCATGTGGACTGAAAATGTATAAAGTTAGGAACCTAATTTTATTTTGTGGGGCTTCAAGTTAGTTTTGAACTCATGAATGAGAGAACTTCAGGCCATCATTGACATTTATTCTTTTGTTTTCTAATTTGGTACATGTGAAATAGTTCAGTGTAAAATTTTGCCAAGAGATTTAATCAAGCACTTTTGGCAATTTCCAGAACTGATCCTTTGCTGCCATTGCAAAACAAGGGTACATATGAATGTTTTCAGTCCTCTGGCATAAGCAGTTTATTCACAGATTCATTAAACTTCCTGGAAATAATTTGAGTAGACCTGGCACCATAAAATTCTTTAACATATCCAAATGGCTCTTTGATGGTCTCATTGCCTATCTTTTTTTTTCTTTATTTTTCTTTTATGTTTGTCTAATCTTCAGATTACACCTGTATATGCTGCATGTCATCTTCTGGTTTCTAGACAATTCAATTAAGAATTCATGTTCAGTTTTGTATATAAGTCATTCTCTTTTATAAAAGAATGTAGTATTCATAGTTTCACAATTCTCTATGTGTATCTAAGTGTGGCTTCTCTGCTATACCCACTTCACTGCTATTTAGATATAATTCACTTCCTATCAAAGAAGAGCTTGATTTGAAATCCTAACCCATTGTGTAGCTATGACTCAATCACCAAAAGACTATCAGGTGTTTTTATTTTATTTTATTTTTTTAATTCTTGAGATTATTCTAGAATTTCCTTTCTTGTGTTAGAATTTTTTTTCTTAGCTTTAGAGGGTAGCCTGTACAAATTAGATTCCTGATGGGCTGGCAAACTCTGAGAGGAGTTGGAATTTCCTTTCTAACAACACTTGGTGAGTAATATGGATATCCTGAAGTGGGGAGAGTGAACTGGCGAGAGGGGGTGGTGACATTTGTCAAAGAGCAGTTTTCCCTGGAGCTTACATGCTGTTTCCCATCAGTGCTTAAAACCAGCGGGGTTTTTAGAACTAGTTACAGTATTGCAGATGTTTCAAGCCATTAACATATGGTTTGAATACCATTGTGTAGGATTTGCTACAAATATAGTTTTGTAGTACAAACTGTAAGTTAAATGTCTTTCCATTAGCTCACCAGTGTAATATTTATTTGTCCCCAGAAAAACCAAAGATTTAGTTTGCTACACTTTGTACTCAAACAAAGAGAGGTGACAAGGTTTGACATGTGTCAGTCCTTTCTACACCAAGTATGTGAGGAGATCCCCTAGGAAATTGTTATCTGGGTACCACATCTATTTGTGAAGTGGATGATAAACTATTGTTCCTCTTGTTTCATGACCACTAGGGAGATGAATGCAATTTGCACAGTGCAATGGTAATAACTAATGTGACATTTTCAAAGGAATCTAATTATGGATTCTAAATATTCACACCCAGGGCTTCTGCTGAGAGTTTTTTCCTTTTCTTTTCTTTTTTTTCCCCTTTGAAAAGTGCTCTTTGAATAGACAAACACTTTGTATGCTTTCAGATAGGTAAATATTCCACTTTTAAACATATGGTTCATGGAGCACTATTTCTGCAAGTTACTTTTGAACATATAGTGCTAGTCACCAAAGCCCTATAATTAGGAGACCGTACAATTTGTCATGCAACCTTTGAGACTAGAAGGCACCATTAATAATTACACAGAAACAAGAATCTTAAACTGGTACCATCCTGGGCAAACCAGGAGGTACAGTTAGTCTAAACAAAATAGACTTTTAAAATTATTAACATTGTAAACTATTTTTGGAGGAAATAAAAAATATATATTAACAGATAGCAAGGAATTCCTTGTGATCTGATGAACAGAGGTGAAATCTCAATTCTGTATTTATGGGGATCTCATTAGGAATGTAAATTTTATAATATGAATATTTCCTTCTATGAGCGCTAAAGAATTCCATTGGTATTTCAGGCTGAAGTCTATATGTTTAGGATCATTGAGGAGTGAGATATTTCCACCCTCTTTTCTGTCCTTGGCGACTGTCTATCAGTATAAAACCTTGTGGATGTTTTCTGTCTCAAGGCATTTTATTTCCAGAGACCTGTATGCTAGGTTATTCCAAGAAAAAAAAAATTAAGGAATTTGTGTTGACATGAAGGAAAAGATGCTTTCCAAGTACTTTCATCATGCGTTGTATTTTTTTTTTCAATTTATTTTAACATGGGAGAATTTGAAAGTTTAATGTGACTTAACCCTAAGAAATGCTGCCTAGGACATAGCCAGAGGGTGTGTGCTGTTTTTACAAGTTACTTAGTATCAGGAAGGGTAGCATGTACATCCTGACCTAGCTCTGTTAATTTGCCTTGAGGCCAGCCAAGAGAGTGTGGACTTGAAAGAGATAAAAATTTCCTTACCCAGAGTCATTTTAGATTAAGGGACATGCCAAGTCTGGATGAGACTAAGGAAATTGTGCTATAATCAAGGTGCAGAGCACCTACTGGGTTTGCTAATGCTTGAAAGGAAGCATAACATGGAGATGATGGGTGGACATAGTGGGATAAGGACAATCTACAAACGGGAGAATAGGAGTTGCTGATAATCAAGTTGGGGAGTCAGAACTGTCAATTGGTTTGATGTAATAAAAGTTAAGGGAATAAGAATAAAGAGCTAAATGAGATGAAATGTTTAGGCCAGGAAAGTGGAGCATGTTGCTAAGAGCCCAGAACAAGAAAGTTAAATATATAGTGTGCCTTTTGGAACATTTGATACGATGCTACAATTTACAACGAGAGTAGCTGCATGGACAGTGGTTTTGACCTGAAGCAGAGGGACGGCTCTGCCACCCAGACAGCAAAGGACTTTTCACTTTTAAGGACAAAATCATACTAAGGGAATTTTTTGAACTTCAGACTAGAAATTGTCTTTATAATGATTTTTTCATTTTATCTCCAAAATAATGTGTTATTTCTAGTGTTCAATGCTAACATTCATTCAATTTTCCAATAGGATTTCATTAATACAATGTGTCGGGCATGGTGCTTGCCTTCAACATGTTGTTCATCCAGATGTTCCTCCTGGGTCCCTTGTCTCTGTCATTTTTGCATCTCCTTTTCATGTAATGTTTTTGTCCTTCTTCTAATGTATGCAGGTTTTTCACATATGGATTCATCCTGCACATGTCCTGCTGATTTTGTAAGCAACTTTCATTTCATTTAGTAAATTACCTGTCCACTTAATGAACACTTACTGAGTGTATACTTTGTGCCAGGTACCTGAGATACAGCAGTGAGCAATCAATGCTGTTTCTGCTCTCATAGAGTTTACAGCCTATCTGAACAATGAGGTCAACTGAATAATTACACAAACAAATGCCACAGTACAATGGTGGTCACTTCAATCAAGAGTTTGATACTATAGGCACCTATAAAATGAAAAATGGAAGTTGAGGTGAGAGCTGAAGGAAGAGATGACCTCAATGACTGAAGAAAGGATAAAGAAAAGCTATCAGGAAGACCTCTTCCACACATGGACGTATGTGGAAGAGTATGAAGAATTTAAAAAAATGGATGGAAAACAGGTGAGGCTGAAACAGAGAGAGGCCACAAAGACAAACAGGGGTTAGTCCAATGAAGCCTCTAAAAAACCTATTAAATATTTTTGTTTAATTTTAAACATAAGATTGAAGGAAGTCCTTGAGACATTATAAGTATGTAGATAAGGTGACTAAATTTGTATTTTGAGAAAAAAAATCACTGCGGTTACAATATGAAGAATGGATTAGAGAGTATGACAAATGCGACAAAAGCAGAACAATTAGGAGGCTCTATATTGCCCTTGAGGTTGAGAGATAATATTAACTTGGACCTAGATAGAATTGGTAAAGTTGGAGTGAAGCAAAAGTAATTAGGAGATGTTTAGGATGTAAAAGCAAAAAGTCTTGAGCATGGATTCCTGTGGACAGTGATAGAGAGGGAGGTGCCAGGGATGCGTTTGGGTTCTGTCTTCTTCAACTGCATGGTTGTGCCATTTATTGGGATAAGGGCCTCTGGAAGGGAAGCACTTTGTGTTGAGATAAAGCTCAAGGTTTAAATAGTTTTTGAAGTTCCTGTAAATAACCCAAAAAGAGATATTAAATATAGGGTTGATATATGTCTGGAGCTCAGAGAAAAGTTTGCACTGTTGACATACATTTCTGAATCAGTTATGTTTAGAGACCTAAGGTCTTTAGGAATTACAGATACAGTAAAACATTGGATTGTGAATAACTTGGTTTGCGAGTGTTCCACAAGACAAGCAAACATTTCTAATTGGTAAACGAGTGATGTCTTACAATACGAGTAGTTTGTTTCTGGAATGAATTATGCTCGCAAACCAAGGTATTACTGTATAACAATTTAGAAGAGGAGGTTGGGCATATGAAGGAAACAGAAGAAGGGTCTGAAGGAGAAAACTAAAAGAGTGTTTGTTGGGTCCGAGTGTTTCAAGCAGGGATGGTTTTGGCAGTGAGGTACCCAAATGGAAAAAAGCCTGGCAGTCTTTGGCATGAATGCAGCAACACTTTATTCAGCACAGGCAGAACTCAGAACCCAGCAGCAGCAGCACAGGCAGAACTCAGAACCTGCACCCAGTTAGGCAGAACTGGGTTGTTTTTTTATAACACAATCACAATAGTGTCATGGTGCCAGCACACATGCGCACTAAGAGCAACTCACATAGACAAGCTGTTTTCTTGCAGTCCCACCTAGGCCTGGGGGAGTCAGGGCTGCTGGTCGCCAAAGCCTTTGAACATTTCCTGACCCTGGGAGGCCCGGACAGCTGGGCCCCCACAGTGTTGTATCTTGAAACTCAAGAAAATCGGTTTTATCGAGTAATGAGTGTTCAAAAGTTTCCAAACTGCTGAAAGGTCAAGGATTAAGATTGAAAAACACATTGAATTTAATGACTGAAAGTCACTGGAGGACTTAGCTAAAGCTTGGCACAGAGGACTGGAGGAGGGTGAAGTATGATCTGTAGGGACAAGGAAAAGGAGTATAGACAATCTCAATTTTCAATTCATAAGACATTATTGAGGGTTTGCACTATGTCAGGAAATGACTAGGAGCTGAGAATTTATGGGTGATCAAACAATCTCTGTCCCCAAGCAACTCACAATGTGGTCAAATGTCTTACATGAGTGAAACTGCTACATTTATTTCTTCTTAATTAACTAACTCTCAGATTTCTTGAATCTGATTTTACTTCCAAGAAACTGGTAAGACTGCTCTTTGAAATTTCCAACTAGAAAATGATCACATTCAATGACATTTTCTCAATATTAATTTTCATTTTCAGTTGGGAATATAATATTAATCACTGCATTTTTTTCTCTCTAAGTTATTACATTTTCATTTTTTCCCTTCTCTATTTTATCAATAACTTGTTTGTTATTTTCTAGCCACTGTCTCTAACCTTTCCCTAACTACAGGTATTCCACAAAATGTAGTCCTTGGTCCCTTGCTGATGTCTCAACAAATACTCTTCCTCAGGAAACACACCATTTTTAAGGTATTAATTATTATAATGGGGAGCTAGATGGGAAAGTACATATACCTAAAATGGTAAACCTTCCTAATCTATTCTGATCTTAGATCTACACCAGATGTATGGATTCTTTCCTGAAGTATCAGTGCAACCTCTCAGAGTAAACATGGCTCGCCTGTACATTAATTTTTATTTTTCTGGTGACTAGTAATACCTGGCATAATTTTGTAGGTTTACTGGCTACTTTATCTTCTTTGGATGACTTGTAGTATCCTTTGTAATTTTTATTTTGTTAGATCAATAAGAGGAACATCCTAAAGATGACCCTTGCCTTTGGAATGCAAATACAGCACTGGTACATGCTGGACTGAATGAGAGAGCCCATATGATAATATTATCTCTCATCTATACTGGGAAATCTTATTATCTCTTTAAATATTACTTTCCTACAATTTATTTTGTTGGACCTTCATATCTCTATTCTGTATCTCAATTTCTTTTTCATATATTTACTAATTTTCTTGTGCTGCTTTTGACTATAAGATCTTTTGGTGTATTTTCCAATCCACTAATTCTCTCTGCAACTTTGTTTAGTTTACAATATATCCTATATAGTCAATATTATAATAATTTTAATAATTCCTGTTTTTTTCTTTTTTCAGGTCTAGTTATTCTAAAATGTTTATGTCTACCTTCTTAATACATATGTATCTGTATTAAACCATTTTGCTTTTTTCTTCTTAGCTCTAATGAATAATCTCATATTTTTAAAGAATGATATTGAGATTATTTTATTATTTACATTTCATCAAAATTGAATTTATGTTTTGATTGTTAAATTTGATGGATGTACTTCCTAATAAAGTTTTTCCTCCAGTGCTTTGACACATTTAGTTGTGAGCTCATTTGGGGTGACTCTCTCTCTCTCTCTCTCCACCAATTTCTTCCTCTTTGGTAGTTTGTTTATCTCCTTCACCTGATCCTAGGACTCTTGAGGACAGAACCAGAAGGTTGCTTGTCTCAGGTACTGTCCTGGATGATTTCTTTGTTTCCTTCCACAGCAGCAGTCAAGGAAACTTTTGGCTTTATTTTGCAGGCTCCACAGCTCCATCTCAACTGCAAGTGGTTTCATGCAATAATCCTGCCTCTGCTTTTCCTACACATACAGGATGAAACTACCAATTGTTTCTACTAGTGACTCTAGAGTCCTGGATGCCCTTAGTTAGGGCCTCCATGTAACCCTGTATTTTCTAGATTACATTTCTAATCTAGAAATGTAAACCTCACTCTTTGAATAAGGTTATTTATTTTTAATGTGCTAACAATATTTACCATTTGGGGTATGTTTAAAGCTGGGAGAGAAATTCAAAGCCATCCTGACATAAAGTCATGTGGCATTTCTTGAAAAACAGAATATATACATTTTTCTTTATTGTTTAGGAATGGCCTTTATTACAATGCAATCATATCCAAACCAAACAAATTTCTTATAGTTCTTTAATGACTTTATTTAAACATTATAATTATTCAATCTATGTTGATTATATATTTTCTGTATGTTGTAAAAAAATTGGTTATATTTTTTCTAAAGGCATCACATATCTAAACACCATATCAATGTTTCTCATTGATTAGAAAGATTGTATTTAAAAAATTATAAGTAAATATCAGTATTATTCCACCAATATAATTATTACTATATTAGTATTACACTTTGTTAGATATTGTTTTCTTACAATTTTTTGCTTTTGTTTGTTTATTTTTTGGTAAAAATAATATCAAGTGTTTCCTCCTTCATAATCTTTTTTATGTATTTCTTGTCTTCTCTCACCTCTCTGTTCTTCCAAAAAAAAAATGATGAATGAAGATAGACAGCTAGACATAAAAACCAAATTAATAATGTAAAATGGGATCATGCTATATATGGATTTAAATGAAAATATGACATTAAATTTAATTTGCATTTACTGGAAAAAACAGTCACGGATGTGAAACTGGAAGAACCTAGATAATGTTGTACCAAGAAAATATATTACTGTCTAAAGTATTTATTATAGGTTAAGTTAAAAAAATATTAAGAACAATAAAGAGTTGAGATCATTATGTTTTCCTTTTCACTACACATATCCTTCTTAATGCTTTTTTTGACCTCTTGCTCACAAAGACTAATTTCTAAGGCTTGCATACTATTTTTTTCTCTCCTACAACCCAGATATATAATGATTTTTCAAAATGTATCACATCTAGATTTTGTACTGCAAACACATCTGTTATTTTATTTAAATTCTATATTTAAAATGGATCTTAGTTTCCTACTCAGCTTAAACCAGGTTTCTTCTTTCCTAAGTTATATATTTTGATTCATCTATTTAACTGACTGACTTGCCAAGTGGTTTTTCAATAGGGACCCCTGGGTGGTATTTCCCTGAGTTATTTCATCGTTAGAGTGCCTGTCTGTTGATTTATACCCTGAATGACAATTTGACTAAACATAATACTCATGGATCAAATTGTCTTCTCAAAACTAGGAGACATTGCTCAATTTTCCTTGGCATAGAGAATTGCTGTGCCAAAGTATGAAACTAACTCTATCTTTCTCTTATTGTAGGCTGATTTTTTTCTTTCTACCTAGATTTCTAAATACTTTTCATTATTCTTGAATTTGAAAAACAACCAGGATATGTCTCCTTATTAGTTGTCTTGGATTTTTTCCTTTTCTGTTTGAATGCAAGTTATTCTTTAAATGTTTAAATTTGGCATATTTCATTCTTTGTCTTTTTAAAGGAAATGTCACTCTATTAAGCTTCTAAATATATTTTCTGTTCAATGCTGTTCTCTGTTGATTTTTTTCATTATATCTCTGTCTCGCATTCTTCACACTCATATACACACATATGTTTATATATATGCAAATGTTAATATATGTACCTGGACAATATATGTATGAATATGAACTGTCTCTAACTATCTTAATTGTAATTTTTTTCTATGATCATTGTTACTACATCAAACCTTTTACCTAAGTGTATAATTTAGTTTCTAATTGTATCTACTCTAGGTCTTGCTGTCTCCAATTATTAATTAGTTTTACAATCATAATATTTTGTTCTAATTTTCCATCTAAATGAGTTGCTTTGTAATCTACCTGCTTCATTGAATTCACATTTTTTATCAGGCTCTTCCTAGTATGAAAGTTAGGATTATTTTTCTGTTTTTGTATTATACTTTCTGTTATTGTATTATACTTTTTAAGATTTTTATATGCCATATTATAGTTTTACAAAGTTGCAATATTGTGTTTTTTAATTCCTTGTTTTGATTAATGAGCAGATATGCTAATTGCCTTACTTTTCATATAAATACTTAATTAATTTTCTTTGACATCCATCTCCTAAGAACAGTATTAAAGCATTGTTTGAAAGGGGCAGGTATAGCTTTAAATCCACTTTCTCTAGCTTTGTAGGACAGGTGAGGAGGTGAAGGGAGAATAGAAGTTTGCTGGGATTTCCTGTGCCTCACCATCTGTGCATCTCTTACACACAAACGCCTGCCTCACGCTACTAAAACTTGACCGCTAGAATATTGTTTTTTTACTTTTATTACCATGTTTTGAATTATGGCATGAGATTATATCCTATTTCTTTGTTTTTTTTGTTTTTTTTTTTGCTCTGGTAAATTTTTACTACTTAAAATAATTTGCTATGTATTGGGGATTGAATGATCTAAATTATTTCTACTAACACAGAGGACTTTCTAGCACGGATGATTATTTTTCTAGATTTCCCTGTATATTTAATAATTTAAGTTTTCTGTTTTATTGTTTCTGTACAAATTTGTTTTGTTTTGTGATTTAAACAATTAAAATTGCAGATAACCCTTATAAGCAATGAAGAAAGAATTTTGACAATAAATCTTACATACATTAAAGACATCATAAAAAGTTATTATAAACAACTCAATGATGATGAATTGGAAATATAGATTATATGATCAATCAGCTAAAACAATACAATTGACCAAAACTGACATGAGAAAAATAGAAAGTATAAGTGGACATATGTATAAACCTTCTATTATTAAAACTTTCTCTAAAGTGGAAAAAATAGGTCAGGATGGGTCAGAGATTAATTATTATTATTCTAGGAATGCAAGGTTAGTTTAAGATTTGCAAAATCAGTTTAATTCACTCCAATAATAGAATAAAAAAAAATCATATGGTCATCAGAATAGATGCATTAAAAACATTTGATAAGTCTTAATAGCCATGAAAGATAACTTTGCAAACTAGAAATAGAAGGGATTTTTTTTTCAATCTTATAAATGTTATCTACATAAACAAAGCAAATGCTCTATTTAATGGTGAAATATTGAAATTGTTTCCTCTGAGAATCAGAATACAACGACTTTTGCTCTTTTCAACTTCATTTCAATATGTCATAGAGGTTCACACCCAGAGTTTTGTAAATTCATCAGTGTTTTGGGAGAGATAAGAGTTGTCTTGCACTTTGTAAAATGTTTAGCATCTTCCCTCACTTCTAACCACTGGATGTCATTATCAACCTGCCCTCACCCAGTTGTGACAACAGAAATATTCCTAGACATTACCACTGTACCCTAAGAGTAGGGGGTAATCATCCCCAGTTGAGAACCACTGTTGGACACATTATAATTAAACTATAAGAAATAAAAGGTGTATGAATCAGAAAATAAATAATAAAATATTAATTATCTGTTCATGCTATGTGTGTGCATGTAGAAAATCCAAATTTATTTATATATAAATAATAGAAATTAATAAATGAGTTTAGGAAGATTGCCAGATGTAGATTAATAATTCAGTATACAAAAATTTATTCTACTGTACTGTAACAAAGAAAATAAAACTTAAAATGTTGCCATTTTTAATAATACCAAAATATTATAAATCTAATAAACTGTGTGTCCATATTCTGAAGAGAATGATAAAATAATGAGGGTAAGTTTAAAAGACCCAAATAAATGGGAAGATATATCATGTTCACGGAATATAAAACTCAGTATTAAAAAAAAATTCAATTTTCTTTAAATAGATTTATACATTCAATGAGATTCTAATAGAAATGCCAGCAATTGTGTGTGTGACTTGTAAAAATAATATAAATACAGAAATGTAAAATTAATATAAAAACAGAAATGAGCCAAGAAGAGGAAACACCCTTATGAAAGAAGGACAGGGAGGGGGGGAAGATTCACACAACTAAATATCAAGACATTATAGAGTTATAATAATTAGAGATGATGTTGATAAAAGAGAAAAATTTATCAATGGAACAGAATAGACAGCCTAGAAATATACCCATACTCATGTGGACACTTGATTTAGGACAGTTTGTATTGCACAATGAGGAGAGAACAGTATTCTCAATAATAAAAATTATTAATAAAAATTAATAATAATAAATAATTTAAAATTTTAATAGAATCTGTTAAATATCCATAGTGGAAAGAAATGAAAGTTGGCCTGTATCTTACATCATATAATGATATCAATTCCTGGTGTATTGTAGATCTAACTCTAAAAGCTAAACAATACAACTCCTATAAGAAAATACAAGACAATATTTTAATGACCTTGGGATAAATGTAGATTATGTCCACAGAATACTAAAAGCACCATACTTATAGGAAATGATTGTTGAGTTGTACTACATTAAAATTAAAAACATCTCTTTATGAAAAGTTGAGAGTAAAAGCCACCCTGTGGAGCAAGAGAAGGGATTTGTAATGTGTGCAAGTAACAGAGGGCTTGTGTACAAATTATATAAAGAACTCCAAAGATCAATATATAAAGATTGAAGAAAATGATACAAGGCATAAACAGGCATTTGATAAAATAAACATATTGAAATGTATTCAATCTCAAATTAGTTGTGAAGGAGCAACAAATGTTAAAACAAAATGAGATACTATTATACACATACATGAATGACTCAAATAAAAAAATAACAATATTAAGCATTGATAAGGATGGAAGCAATGGAGACAGTTATACACTAAAAATAATGAAATAATCCACACAGCCACCATTAATAGAATGAAAATATGAATTTTGGATTATTCATATGGTTTAACCTACACAGCAATAAAAGAGAATGGAGCCAGCTGAGAGGCTCAGTTGATTAAGAGCTTGGTTAAGAGTGTGAGCTCTGAGTAATGGAGTTGCTGGTTCCATTCCCACATGGGCCAGTGAGCTGCATCTGAGCCGAGCTGCCGCTGAACTGCCAATAGGTGGCAGGATTGCTCAGCTAGTAAGAGCATCTACAAGATGCTCTACCTAACTACAAGACTATCTGTTTGATGGTGGGCTATGCCCACCTGCAACTAAGACTGAACTCGGCACCTTGAACTGAGCTGCCTTGAGCTGCCAACGGGTGGCCAGATGACTCAGTGGTTAGAGCATGCACAGATAACAACAAGGCTGCTGGTTTGACTCCCACATGGAATGGTGGCTACACCCACCGGCAACTAATTGAACACAGCACCTTGAGCTGAGCGGCTGTGCACTCCACAACTAAGACTGAAGGATAACAACTTGGCTGTTCTCCTGACCCAATTCCCCAACATGGTTACCTTCCTCCAATTCCCCAACACTGTTCCCCTCCCCCAATTCCCCATTAAAATCTTTAAAGAAATAAAAGAAAAATAAGAGAATAAATAACAGCTATGAAAGTGAATAAATGACAGTTTTATGCAATATGTATTATTTTCATTATACAATGTTTCCCAAAAGAAGCTACACAAACAAACAAACAATAAAAACTATACAATATCATTAACATAAAGTTGAAAAACAAGTAAAATGAATCTATAGTATTAAAGCCATAATAATCGTTCCTCTTGGGGAGAAAGAAGGAAGTAGAAAGTACAGGGCACCATGAAGTGGGCTGCTGGAGCATGGAGAAGGTCCTACTTTTTGCTTAGTAATGTTTCGTGAATACCCACTGTGGGATGTCATTGAGTTTTACGTTGATTTTGTGCATTTATAAGTTAATACTTCAATTCAAGTGGTTTGTGTATCTTAAGTATTTTCTAGGTTTTGGGGTAAAGATTTTAAGTTGTAACTGTTAAAATCTAATCTAATAATTGTATTTTTTCAAATCCTATGAGTATATATATCCTTAATTACTTTTACTACTTTAACTGTTTAAAAACCGAGAGCATTTATTAAAACCCTCCACTCTTATCCTACTTCTGATCTTTATTCCATGTTTTCTGCTTCCTGATATATTTTCCTTTATTTATTCCACTGCATGGTTATTGGATATATTGAAATCACTCATGATTGTACCATATTTTTAGTATGCAATTATCCCCCCCTTTTTTTTGCCTTCATAATATTGCGCTGTCCGAAAAGTTATGACATGTTTTTTCTATGTCTCATTGCAAAAATGCGTCATGACTTTTCAGACAGCCCAATAGTATTTTGTTCAATATTAATTCCTGATTTCTTTTAGTTTGCATTTGCTTAGTGTATATTCCTTATCAGTTTAGCTTTAGTTTGTCAATTTCTATTATTTAGTTCTATCTTTTTCTTTTCTTAATTACTCTCCTTTTACTTTCATACCTTGTAATGTTTTGGAAATTTTAGGTCCTATTTTAAATTCTCTATGTGGTTGCTTATTTTTACGTTTTTCAAATACATTTTGTAATGTTCATTTTCCTAATTGTTGGGATCAATTTTGAAATGGTATCTTTTCCATTCTCGTTTTTTTTCTTTTTTTACATGCTCTTCTAATCAGATTCCTGTTAAAATGTAAAACTTAAAACTTAATTTCCATGCTCACCATCAGTGAGAATATGCTCTTTACTCTTAAATTATTAATGTTAGTTTATGTCTTGTTAGATTAGATTTTATTTTCAAGAAATTGTTTTAAATAAAATTATATGAGCAATTGTAAAAGTTATTTTTTCTACTATGTTAATTTTTGTGTCACTTTATTTTGCTCTTTATAAATTCTTAGGTGAATAATTTCTATACAGGTTTGGTGTTTCAATCTGGTTAGGTATACAGCTTATACTTGTCAGGCTTGTCATCTTGGGTGGCTATCCAATATTTTTGCATAAGGAGCCAGAATAGTGGGTGATGTGCACAGCTCTTGGTCTTCTCCCAGAGTGCACTGCTTTCACCAGAGAGCTCCATTCTTCTATGAGGCCCGCTCTGCTTCCTTCACTGCTGCTCACTATGGAGGAGAAATTACACTTCAGGGGAGTCTTCAAGGGATGTGGGTGGGACTCCTAGTCAGTGCTTGTCCTAACTTTAACACTTGACTGCCTCATACTTATAGAGACTCTGGGATGATGAATAAAAATAGGCTTTATATGTATCTACACTTGCTCTAAATTCTGGCATTAGGTTTTCCATAAATCTCTTCATAAGAAAAGTTAGCATTAAATAAATGATATGGACTTATCTTTTTTCTCAGCTCTCATATTTTTTTTGTTTGTTTTTGGTTCGTGTGTGTGTGTGTGTGTGTGTGTGTGTGTCTCTGTGTGTGTGTCTATTTCTTTATTCTGTTTTTCATGGAAAATTAGGAGATGCTGTGTTATAACCTATAGAGACAGCATTTAAAAATGAGAGTCGAAGTCTACTTTAAAAGGAAATTCAAATTTAATCTTCAAAAAATAAAAAGATGTTTCCGAACATAAGAATCGTAAGGAGGGAGAGTCAGAGAGGGAGACAAAGAAAGAGAGAGGTATCTCAGTGTGTGGGAAGGGCTGTTCCAAACTGCCTTTTGCCATTTACCTGTCAGAGTGAGTCACAATAAAGAGTAGCTAACACCAGTAACAATAATAACAACACACTGAAAATGATGGGGCCATATTTGAAGGATTTGAACTGAGAATATCTTCAGATAGGAAGAATAAAGTAAATAATTAGAAAAAGAAGAAATATGAGAGGTAATTAATGACCTGGCAAATAATTATTCAGAGGCTTTTGTCTGTATTTTTTACCTACTTGCTCATATTGATTGGCTCTAAGTGCTAAGTACTATAAGCTTTATTTCATTCAAATTCTACAATAATATTATGAAATGGATATTATTTCTCCATTTGATTGGTGAGGAACATACAGTTTAAATAATTTGCCTGAGATGGCAGAGCTGTCTTCATGCCCTGCCTATGATTTGGAGCAACTGACTATGTCCGCTATGTACTATGGTACCATAGTAGGTCTGACTGTTCCTACTTGGTAGCATTAGTTTTGTAAATATTGTTTATTAAATATAAAATGAAGTTATAAAACATAGATATTATTTAAATATAAGTGTAGCATGTGTGTTTATCAGGGTTATGGTGTATATCCATGCTTTTCTTACTCATATAACTGAAATAAATATAATTGCTGGGTCCTTCCTGATTATTCTAGAACAACCAGCCCTTCTAGGTGAAGACATGCTTCCCTGAGAAACTGAAGAGTACCTCTTGGACTTTCTTAGAAACTTCAAATCTGTTTCTGAGAGGAAACATTAGAGAAATAAAAGGGGATGTAAGAGACAAAGAGAGATATTTCACAAAGGTGGTTGTTCTATCATCACATGATTACTCTTCCCCTCTCCCTTTTATATTTCCTAAGTTAAATTTTACCTAGCCTAAAAAGTGGACATTTGAAAATGTTTTATTAATAACACAAGAAATATAATACTAGATTATTTCATAGCTAGAGAAAGTGTAGAAATATTATTAATGTAGATATTAACTTTGTAAGGGCAATAAGTATTGAGTTGTAGCTCACATTCAATTGCTTTAATTAGTCATATTAAATACATTACCATGAGTTTGGAAGCCCTGCTTAATTATTAACCTTAAGGAGTGATGATATTACCTTAAGAATTTTTGGCTAGAAAATGACATTTGGCGTGCATCAAGAATTCCTTGGCTTGCCAAGAAGTGCAATGTTAACACCCATATAATGAATTCTAATAAGCTGGTTATGTGCTATGTACCCATATTTCTTCTTGAAACTCTCTAAACCTATCATAAAATCGAGGACATTGGGAATAAGATGAACATCTTTGGGAGAGTAAAGATCAAATTCTTTAATGCAATTGTTCACTTTCGTATGTATAAGACAAATATGGGACTTCTAGCTAAGGAGTCTTGTCTGTAATTGGTCAAGTAATATTCAACACTGAGCACCTCTAAGTGTCAGATGACATAGGAGACAGAGTCTTACCACTGAGGTCAGGTCCCTATAGCTAGGCAGCAGTGAGCACAATGATAGGGATGGAGTTTGAGTCATGGATGCACGTTTTAAACTTATTTTGCTCTCTTCTGTGTTTAGTAATAGAATCTCTACCTTAATAATAAGAGAGGAAGAATACTTGAGTTATTAGGCTAAGTGAAAAACTTTTTCTTGAACTTTTTACCAAAAGACATTTCTCTACACATTTTCTTCCTATTACCTCTTTTTCCCACGTGATGACACTGTGCAAAATAATACCCCTGTGGTACACTGAGATGCCTTTCTTTTCCTTAACCTTAGTTCAGAAAATATTTTGTGAAGTGTAATGCTCAAACTGGAAAGCCAAATGTTAGGTGGAAGTGTGTTCTCTTAGACAGCTGACGGTATTTCCCTGTCTCATCACATTGACCCTTTATTTTATGAAGAGTGGAAATAGAAAGGAATAGGGGAAAGAAATCAATGCATTTTCCACACTCTCTGTACATTTCATACTGGACTCAAGTCCAAGGGTGAGAAGGGTTTTATTTTTTTAAATCCATTCACAAAGGAAGAAAACAGTAGGGGTTAGTAACAGGAATCTAGAGGGGAACCTGGGCGCAGGTGAAGTTCATTATAACTCTCTTGCTGCTGTTGTATTTTGGTGCTGTAGAGCTGAGGTAGCTGTAAACAAGAGTAATATATGCTCAGTTCTCCCAGCAGGACCTACCCTCAGACAGGCTGTCTGGTCAGCACTCCTTTCCAAGAAGGAAAAAAGGAAAATCACAGAAAGGAAGAAGTAAGACTCCATTTGCTTTTACTGATGTATTCTTTTCTCTAAGTTCTTAGGAGTAAACCTTTAAAATGAAAGCCCAGTGGAGAAACTAACTTTACCTCATGATGTGGCTAATTTAAGAGAAGCTTAAAGGCTTGATCACTGTCATCTATTTCTGGCTTTCTGATTTAGCAGACAGATGAAGTGCACTCATAGCTGACAGATGTGGAAATCCATATATAGCCAGACAAATCTCTAGTGGCTACTGATGCAAAATAATATGAGTTGTTTCCACAAAGGTCAGTTAAAATTTGCATTTGAATTTTTCTTCCTGAGGTGCTTTTAATGATAGGATCAGGTCCTCAGGCTCTTGTGGTAAAATGTGCCCTCCAAATTTGTCAGTTATGCTAAGGTAAAATCTGGGTTGAGAAAATGCTAAAGAAAAAAATGTGCTCTGAATATTTACTACATGCATAGAGAGTGGCCGTAAGATCACTGAATGAGAATTGTGACATTAATCTACCCTTGCGATTATTCTGTTAATTGGCAACTTGATTATCAAAATTAGAGTTCCTTAAAGGTAAAATGTTTCTTCTGTAAGTTTCATCTTCTATACAAGATAATACAAAATATGATACTCAGTAGGAAGACTATTTTATCCATTTGTTTCTTTTTATGGCTTACATTTCTGAATACTAAATTGTGATTATCTGTCTGATTCATTCTTTTTAAAGAACTCATCATCGCTATTGTTTTTATTTATGTAAAGTTAGATTGCTCTCACATATTCTCTAATCCCAACTCTACACTGTACAGTATGTGAGTAGACTTAATTTACTTCACATTTTTCACTTTTTATTGTTCAAGAAAATAAAACAAATTTCAAGATTATTAAAAGCAATTTAGATCTCTATACCATTCCATCATTGACCCAATTTTATAATATTTTATTTAATTAGTCATTTCAATAGCTTGACTCTCAAGTTAAAGAAGTGTTGATTATATAAAAATAAAGGAGTATAATCAACATTATAACTTAGCTTCAGTCAATTTATTTTGCTTATAGGGGATCCTTATTGTGAAACAGCCTGAGATTTTGTGCAATAAAGAGCATAAGTTGCTTTTTTTTAAATTTCCACACATAAGACTGTTTGTTGAATGCCATAATTGAAAAACAACAATGAGGAAAAAAGACATGCTATTTTTATAAAATTGGTCCCTCAGTCACCGCCAGATGTGATATGTAAAGACCAGAGTACCTCAAGGCAGTAAGTTTAGTTGATAATCTTTTCCTACAATATAGTACAGGTTACCTTTGTACCTCTACAGCACCATCTCAGTGTATAGCACATAACAATGATTCAAGGAATATTTTATGACTGGATTAGTAAACATGTAAAACAATACTGTATTTTAAAGAAATAATTGTAAAGCTGTCTTGAAAAGATAGTTAGGTAGTTACGGAAGTTTATCTATAGGTGTCCATGAACACATATATTTAAATTAGTGCTGCAAAGTGTGCTATTATTTGCTCAAGCATACGACTTTTATAAAAAGCAATACACTTAGAATCAGAATCAGAAGTTAATTCAAATGGAAAACCTTAATCCCTCTTTCTGCTTCTGAGAAGCACCATACTATAGTCTTCATTGTCCTCAGAAATTTCTGGGAAAAAGGGATTCTTTCTCCTTGCCAAGAAAACATATTTCAGTTCGAGCTGAAATGTCATTCTAATATTTTAATCTGGATCCCATCTGCTGTTCTCTTAACCTGGCTCTCCTTCTCTTGTCAGTGCAATCAGAATAGTCTTCACTCATAATTAGTCATGACGATGATGACTTCAGATAATTCTTGCAATGTCCTCAGATAGACGACATCAAGCTCCGAACAACTGTCATGTTTAACGAAAGTCTTTTTCTCATTTTGTTAAAGAGACTTTTGTGAAGGCTGGTTGTTTTAAAAGAGATAAGGCTTGCAAAATATGATATGGTATAACAAAGATACCAATTTTAATATTTACTACTTAGATATGTTTGCCATTAATTGCATTGGGATAGTGATAATATTTATTTTCTGGAAAATAAAATCATGTATAAGGCTATCTAGTCAGTTTCTTGTTATTCTTAACTACTGGATATGAGAGGAAAATCAATTTTTTTTTCCTAAACCTGTTCTATATTCTTTAGTTAGTTTAGTGTTCGGGATCAAGCACTACTTTTAGCTATCTCATGGAAGATGTAACACAGAATACTCTAATCAACAGAATATAATAAAGAAAAAATAAGAAAACTTTTATTCTGACTTTAATAACTTTCAAACTTATCTACATCTCTGAGGCTTTTTTACTTTCTACTCTGAATCACTAGTAAGACATTTTAAAACTATTCTACCCTTTCCCTGAGGCTTTTCTTTTGCAGAGGTACAATGCACACCATTGCCCATTGAAAACCATTGCTATAATGTATGTTCTTTCAACATTTTATCGTTCTTGTTTCTACATAATGTTTTCTTCATTTTTGATTCACCTTGCCTTTGTGACTGCAGTCTTTGCATTGTAGATTCTATAGCTAACTACTAGAGTCTCTTCGTATTTCCAGATTCAAGAATAAGGATTGATTGGTTCAACTAACTTAGGGCAAAACTTTCAAACCAGACCACTCCATAGATAATTAGCCAATCTACAATTGGCTGTGCTTGGGTCACATGTTCTCTTTTTAGGAGTAAGGAGAGGCACTCATATGGCGGTCTACATGTGATGGTCTCTCATCAGCTGACACTATGGGTGGAGAACTCTCCCACAGAAGTGACTTAAATATGATACATCAAATACAGCACTTCCTGGGAAATGTTACTTGAGGATCAAAAGATCTCAACCAACTTATTTTTTTATCTTATATTTGAGTTTCTAATCAGAGTATGTATATTTTCAAAATGATAAGCAAGAGTTAAAATTACTCTCTATGAGGAAGTTTGCTATTTTAAAGATTTCATTAATCTGTACAAGCTATGGTTTTTATTATTTTTACAGAGTTGGCTCTTCTTTTCCCAAAATATATAAATATGAGGTGTGATCAAAACATATGGTGAATGTTTAAATGCAAAAAGTTATTACAGTAAAAGACACATTGTCATTATTCTCCCTCAAAATACTCCCCCTCGCTTCAAACACACTTATCCCATCATTCTTGCCACTTTTTGAAGCAGTTCTGGAAGTCTTCTTTTGTGAGTGTCTTTAGTTGTGCTGTCGTGGCTGCTTCCATGTCCTGAATCAATTCAAAACGTTTACCTTTCATGGTCATTTGACTTTGGGGAAGAGCCAAAGTCGCTTAGTGCCATATCCGGTAAATAAGGTGGATGAGGACACACTATAATGTTTTCATTTGACAGAAATTGCCATTCCAGAAGTGATGTGTGACACAGGGCCTTTCCTTGTGATTACAAGATATGTTCAATGCTGCTGCCGAGTGCCATTCAATGGAAGGATGGGATTTTCAATATGGGCAGTGGTGTGTGGATCCTTAGTAACAGTGTGTGATAGTTTCAACTATTTGGTGCAGTCAATCAGGTGTGAACTATGGTTGAGATAAGGTGTATTTTACAGTGTGTTATAAATCATCCTCCATCATGACAAGGCTACGTGTCACACATCACTTCTGGTACAGCAATTTCTGTCAAATAAAAACATTACAGTGTGTCCTCATCCACCTTATTCACCGGATCTGTCACTGTGAAACTTCTGGCTCTTCCTAAAGTCAAAAATGGCCACAAAAGGTAAATGTTTTGAATTGATTCAGGACACTAAGGCAGCCACAACAGCACAACTAAAGACATTCATGAAAGAAGACTTCCAGAACTGCTTCAGAAAGTGGCAAGAATGATGGGATAAGTGTGTTTGAAGTGAGGGGGAGTATTTTGAGGAGGATTAATGGATATGTGTCTTTCACTGTAATTTTTTTTTTAATTTAAGCATTCACCATATTGTTTGATCACACCTCATAAATAATGTCCAATTCATTACTTCATTTAACCATTTACTATCTAAGGAGATGGAATTCAATATTAAAGGAGTGCATGAGAAAAACCAAAATAAAATTATAGTATAAGAACTAAAATATGTATGAAGGATAGTTAGACAATAATAACTGACATGGAAGACTAGATTATGATGAAGATACTGTAATTGTATCGTGTGAATTGAGTTAATTTAAAATATTTCAAATGTCTCCTCTCTATAAGGAACAATGTGTACACATACCCCCCCACACACACAAACACACACACACACACACACACACACACACTGTTTAAAAGATTTGCCAGAGAAGTAGGATTTGAAATATATTTGAAAAATTATATTTCACAGAATAAGTTTTGCAGAAAAGTTAATAGTTTGCAGAGAGTTAATAAAAGGAGTGTGCGATAAAAAAAGCAAAAAGGCGTTGAGGAGAAATGATGAGATTTTACAATCATATCAGTAAAATAAAAAAAGAGATAGAAAATAAGCTCACTAATAAATTAGGGAAGATGTGAAATTGAAGACATAAGTGATAACCTCAAATGATTGAGACCCTAAACTACTTTAATAAGAGAAATGAAGAAAAGTAGTATAAATAATTAAAACACAGTAGAAATTCTGCAAAACTAGAAGCTTATAAAAGCAGGAAATGCACACCTGAGGAACTCGGCTAAGTTGGGTAAAGTGCACTGAAATAATCTACAGCATGTCCTTGAATAAATCATTTTATTATAACCTTGATGAAAAAAGAATTAATTTCTGGCCTGGGCCACTATATGTAAGGATTTGCACATTCCCCCATGTCTTCCTGGTTTTCTCCAGGTGCTCCGGTTTCCTCTCATTTCCCAAAGATGGACACGTTAGGTGGATTGTGGTGTCTAAGTTGTGCCAATCTGAGTGTGTGTAAGGATGTGTGTATGTGTGCGTGTGTGTGTGTGTGTGTGTGTGTGTGTGTGTGTGTGTTTGAATCCACCTTGTTGGAATGGTGCCCTATCCAGGATTGGTACCTGCCTTGCACTATGAAATGCCTGGAAAGGGTCCAGCCATCCACAACCCTGAACCGGAATAAGAGGGTTGGAAAACAATTATCTGACTTGTTTTTATTCATCTTTATTAAATGTATACACAGGTCACATTTATTTCAATGTTTAATATTAGAAGTGTGTGGAGTCTGTAATTAGCAGTCTGGTGATGTTTTTATGATCAGAAATATGCCCTAGAAACTTAACTCTTGTTTATATCAATTAGCCTATGCTAAAATCAGTTTCATTTAAAGTCACAGTTTCCTAGAACCTATTGATGACTTTAAAATGAGGACTTACTTTATTTTGCATTGGTTTCAGGAGAGCAACATAGACTTTACTGTATTAATCCCATAAGGCTGAAATATTTTTTGATTACATAGAAATGTTATTCCTTAATTGCCAATGAAGTAAAAAGATGAAATTGTAACTGCTGAACTTTTCTTAAAGAGAAAGACAATTTTGAGTCATTAGTCACTAATCAGATGAGTTATAACTTTTTAACATTCCCAAATAGTTCCTATTATTATTACTTTAATAAATAAAGGAGGCTTGATATAAAATACATTGATCAATTACTACAAAAAGTCTACTTTGTTGATACAAATCCATAATCAAGAAACTAATAGAGGAAAGAGCAGAGTAAGGTATAAGCCACTGAGACATATTTGAATGTTATACTTAAATATGTTATATTTGAAACTGAATAAAACACTACTTTTTTTTCCCTATTCCACAAGCTTGTTTAGTAAATCAGGTTATTGTAATGTATGCAGATTATTTAGACATTATTTAGACATAATTTGACACATTGGTTATCTAGATTTGGGCAAGCCAGATATTTGACCTTTGGTTTCTTTGTTTTATAAGTGGGTTGTTGGAAAAATCACTACTAATACAGTAAATGACACAAACATGATGACCATTATTTTTACTAATCCTGGCACTTATTTAACTTTTTGCAGTCAAACTGCAATCTCTACCTTAAATTTCTTTATTTTCCCATACATTTTTGAAATCCTCACTATTTTTCACTAATCCTAACATTTTTTTGGAGGATTTTTTTTCATTTATTTTGTATTTTAAACTGGGTGTTTTTTAAGAACAAAACAGATAAATTCAGGAGACAAAATAACAATAGTGTTTACTAAATAATTACCTTAGATATACAAGGTGTGATAAAAAATACGGTGAATGTTTCAATAAAAAAATTATTACAGTAAAAGACACATTGCCATTAATTCCCGTCGCTTGGAACACACCCTCCCCACCAGCTCCCTCCACTCCCCTAATCAGCTCTGGAAGTCCTCCCTCGCGAGTGTCTCTAGTTGCACTGTCATGGCTGCTTCGATGTCCTGAATTGATTCAAAACGTTTACCTTTCATGGTCATTTTGACTTTGGGGAAGAGCCAGAAGTCACACAGTGCCAGATCCAGTAAATAAGGTGCATGAGGGCATACTGTAATATTTTTACTTGACAGAAATTGCCATATACCAGAAACGATGTATGACACAGAGCGTTGTCTTGATGGAGGATGAAGTAAGAAAGAGGACCTCCAGAACCACCCCAGAATGTGGCAAGAACGATGGGATAAGTGTGCCCAAAGCAAGGGGGAATATTTTGAAGCAGACTTTATGACAATATGCCTTTTACTGCAATAAATCCTTTCTTTCTTTCTTTTTTTAAAATTATTATTATTATTAGTTTCAGGTATACAAAACAATGCAATAGTTATCCTTTTCGCCCCACACAAAGTGACAACACCTCTCCCCCATCCACTGGACCCCACCCCCGATATCGTACTTATCTATTACAATTCCATTGACTCCATTCCCACACTGTACTCCACATCCCATGACTATATATGTATTAAATTATGGTTGACATATAATATTATTCAACATCAGCTTCAGAAATACAGTGCAGAGGTCAGGCCTCTACACCATCTAAGAAATGGTCTCCCTAACAAGACATGAGTCCATCTGTCCCCCTAAGAAATATTTACAACATTATTAATTATATTCCCCAGACTGTCTTTTCTATCCCTGAGGCCATATTGTAGTTACCAATTTATATTGTCTCATCCCTTCCCCTTCTCCTTCATCCCCACCCCCTCCCAACTAGTAACCCTCAGTTTTTCCTCTGTGTCTCTGAGACTACTTGTTTGCATTGCTCGTTTATTCAGTTCTTTAGATTACACATATAAGTGAGATCATATGGTATGTCTTTCTCTGACTGACTTATTTCACTTAGCATAATGTTCTCTAGGCCTATCCATATTGTTTCAAATGGTATGATTTCCTTCTTCTCTATAGCTGAGTAATACTCCATTGTGTAAATGTACCACAGTTTCCTAATCCAGTTGTCTACCGATGGGGATTTTGATTGTTTTCAAGTTTTGGCTATTGTAAATGGCGCTGCAATGAACATAGGGGTGCATATATTTTTTTGAATTAGTGTCTTGGGTTTTTCTGGACAAATATCTAAGAGTGGAATTGCTGGGTCATAAGGCAGTTTCATTTCCAGTTTTTTGAGATACCTCTATGCTGATTTCCATAATGGCTGCAACAATCTGCAATCCCATCAACAGTGCACCAGGGTTCCCTTTTCCCCACAACCTCACCAGCACTTGTTTGTTGATTTATTGATGATAGCCATTCTGACCTGGGTAAGGTGGTATCTCATTGTGGTTTTTATTTGCATTTCCCTAATGACCAGTGAGGCTGAACATTCTTTCATATGTCTGTTGGCCATCTGTATGTCCTCTTTAGAGAAATGGCTCTTCATATCCTCTGCCCATTTTTTAATTGGGTTGTTTGTTTTTTTGGTGTTGAGTTGCATGAGTGTTTTATAAATTTTGGATATTAACCCCTTATCAGATATATCATTGACAAACATCTTCTCCCATTCAGTAGGCTGCCTTTTTGTTTTATTGATGGTTTCCTTTGCTGTGACTAATCCTAACATTTTAACAATGTTTTCAAAGTTTCTTTTGTTCTTGGTTAATTTTTTTTTTCTAACTCAGGATCATTTTAAACTCAAATAGAGCACAGTCTTCCCTTTGAAGTCACATAGAATCACATAACATACGTCTCATAGATTTGATGGTATATGGCTAGAATCATTTCAACTACAATAAAAGCAAGGCTTTAATAGATGAATTCAAATATTGAAGTCATATTAATTACTTCTGGCCAGTTGTTACTAGTGGCAGTTGATGTTTAGACATAATAGCTATTTGGATGTAATCAAATTGAAATAGCTAACATCTTTTGTTAGATTGATTCACCAGCACTAGCAATAGCTAATACACCTTTGCTGGAGAATGGTAAAATATTGCACTTTTGCTTGCATGTATTTCTCAATGAGATAGAAAAAAAACAAACATCTAACAGTTTAGCATTTTGACTTCTTAAACTGTTGTTATAGTCATTGGACCTTGCATTACTGAATTTATTCTACATTCAATCTAAAGCCCTGAAGTTGCATTGGAATCTATATGCTTAGGAAATCTATTGATTCTTACAAAGACAAATTATCTATGGCACATGGGCAAATCAGGTGTACCATATTTGGAGATTAATGTGGAAAGGAATGATGGTTGTTCAGAAGAGCTAAGAACCTGCAACAATTCAGTATCTTCTGTTCATAATTTTAAAAAGCAGGAGTTTAAGGTGAAGGTAGGGCTTTACATCACAGCTGAGGTGCACAGTATCAGCATCTCCTGGGAACTGGTTAGAAATGCACATTCTTAGGCTCTGTCCCAGACCTACTAATAGGGCCCAGAAATCTGTGTTTTAACATGCCCTCCAGGTGATTCTAAGCATGTTAACAGTTGAGCATTACTGTATGAGTTCTTAAAAGAATAACATTTGGGCAGAATTATTTTAAGTCTTCAAAATTTAAATTAATAAGTATATTATTTCTTTGTGGTTTAAATAAAAACAACAAGAAAAAGATCTTAATACAGTGATGTTTTGTAACAGATTCACTCATTTGTTCATTTATTCCCTTAACAAGTATTTAACAATCTTTTATGCATTAGGCCATATTATTGTTGCTGGGAATAAAATAATACAAAATTAACTTCCTACTAATAATATATATTCTTAATTCATCATTTGGAGTTAAATTTACCACATATCAATTAATCACAATGCTCTGATTTTTCATCTTCTTGATCACATTTTAGTTCTAATTTACTTTTTATCAAAGTGTCCCTTAGATTAGTGTTTGGTTTGGTTAGAAAAAAAATCATCCCAAAAGAACTAGATTTGGGTACCAAATACACTTCAGTTTACTGACTGGATGGCCTTGAAAAACCTTAACAATTTTATTTGCATAATGGTAGAGATAACAGCCTTGAACTTCACCCACAAGATTATTTAAAGAGGAAACTGGATAAAAACCTCGAAGTTTACTTTGACTGCTATAAAGTATTACATGTGTTTTTTTGTTTGTTTTTGTTTTGTTTTGTTTTGCCTGTAACAAGTTACCATTTGTAAATTAATTGATTGCATGCATTTAAATTCTGGCACTGACACTTAGTAGCTCTTTGATCTTGGGTATATGACTTTATCTCTTAGTACTTGAATTTTTCCAAGTCAACATAGTGATATTATTATGAAACTCATAGAATTTTATTTGAAAAAGATGGTATAACAAATATGCTTAGGCTACTATTTAGTACATTACTTACATTTATTAAGCACTTACTATCTTTGTTATTAAATTATTTTAAAAACCCTTATTACCAAAACAATATTTAAGCTAAACTTAAATACTTAGGACTCTGCATTCCCTCATACCCATGCATATAAGCATTAAATCTCTTCTTACAAGTTGGAGTTTCATTTAAACCTGTGCTGACTCCTTGAACTTTTTAGAATATGTTTGTTTAGAAGAAAAACAACAATTTTAACTACTTCCTTGACTCTTTCTGATAAAACAATGTCTAAAAGAAGATGAAGTCACAGGCATACCTTGGACATATTGCAGGTTCAGTTCTAGAACACCACAATGCAGCTAGAATTGCAATAAAGTGAGTCATAACATTTTTGCCTTCCATTTATAAAAATAAAACACAATAAAGGGAATCACAGTAAAAACAAGACTTGCCTGTATTTTAAATTTTTGGTCTTTTGGATTTCAGATGAACTTAAATTTTCACTTACTGATATAACTCTAGTGTCCTCCAAATTAAGTAAAATGTAACTTTTAGTTATGGGAATTAAACAAAACTTTTGCTAAATAGATAAGTTTGTTTGCTCCTTATTTATTTTGCTTGTATGAATCAGTGATATAGATAGTTGACCACTGAATGAGGTAGCCATGGTTTCTCACAAGCCTGGGTCATGTACCAAGGCAGGAAAACACAGCAGAATAACTGAAAGCAATAAAAAGTATTATAGTTGAAAGTAGATTTTTTTTAATTAAGTTAAATTAATTTTTAATTTTTTTTATTTTATGGTTTCAGGTGTACAAAACAATGCAATAGTTATACTGTTTACCCTCACAAAGTGACAACCCCCTCCCCCAATCTGCCGGCCCACTCCCCCCCATATCATACATATAATTACAATTCCTTTGACTCTACTCCCCACACTATACTCCACATCCCATGACCATATATATATATATATATATATATATATATATATATATATATATATATATATACACACACACACACACACACACACACACACACACACACTGTTT
>NW_017731737.1:984652-1033674 GCF_001890085.2 Hipposideros armiger | reverse complement strand
TCAGATCTCTACACCATCCATGAAGTGGTCTCCCTAACAAGACATGTGTCCATCTGACACCCTACAAAATATTTACAACATTATTAATTATATTCCCCAAACTGTCTTTTGTACCCCTACAATACTACAATATTGTAGTTACCAATTTATGCTGTCTAATCCCTTTCCCTTCCCCCACATCCCCACCTCCCTCCCGTCTAGCAACCATTAGTTTTTCTGGAACTAGATTTTTGACCCAGTAATAGAAACTTAACTAAGTGGGGGTACTGCAGGTAGCCGAGAAAGCCACCTAGACAAGAATTATGTTGAGGTGACAATGGTTAGTAAAATTACATAGGTTTCACGTGTACAATTCTATAATACATCATCTATATATCACATTGTGTGTTCATCACCCAGAGTAAGTTCTCCTTCCATCACTTTAACACTCAAAAAAACCCCCAAAAACCAGAATTATGCTGAACCCCGTCTGGAGCTGTGGGAGGTGAGTGAAGATGGGAGGAGGACAGCTGCAGCCAGAATGAATTATTTCTCCTTCGCAGCTGCCCTCTGAAGCTCCCAACCTGGGGAATTATGACCTACATGAGGAGTGATTTGCCTGGTAAGGAACATTTCAGATCCGGCCACTGACAGGGCCCAACTGTCTGCATTACCCTGAATACCAGGCACCTCTGAGTAACCAAGGAAATGACTATTCCCTGTCTCATGGAGCCAACGTATCCACCAGGGTTAATAGGGTAGCACTTTGATGGATAACACATCTGGAAGGGAAGCGGCAGGAACCCACACACCTGCAGCTTAAATCTCAGGAGATTTACTGTGCTTTCTTTTTTTGTATGCTATATTTCAGTGCATAAGTGAATAGGGTTCTTTTCCCCTCAATAAAAGTTTAAGATTATTGTTTTGTCAAGTTTCATAGTTCTTCACTGAACCTTGACTTTGTTTATTTGTTTTACTCAGGCATTCCTACAAATACCTACATCTTTTTTTAAAAAATAAATTTCCATTAATATGTCATCTCATTAGAGCTCAGTGAAAACGGCTACAGGCTGACTGACTTCAAGCTGAATGGATTTGGCAGAGCACTGAACTTTTTCCTGGCCATCAGCAAGTTTCAGGGTACTTAAGTGAATTACGTTCACTCCGAATGCAGTTTCAAATGGATCATGTTCACTAGAAAAACTGGTTGTACCAAATACACAAAAAGGGGACATACAGTCTTCTAAAAATTGAGGTCATGCTCAAGTAACATAGAAAGTCATCTCCATAATAATCAGCATGGTTTGAAACATAAAGATGGTAGAATTAAGTGTAGACATCTCCATACAAGTAGGTTAGCAGCAGGCCAAAATAGCCCCAAAATTCCGGGGAAAAACATACTAAATGGACACTAATTTTTAGAATCACAATTTGGAACTTACTATTAAAGTTTAAAAGGTAAATATCTCCTGCCCATTAACTATACTTATAGTCCTTGTTTTTCTTCAGATATGCACAAGTTACAAAAAAGTCTATGGTAATATAATTTGCAGTAACATTTTGTATTGCGGAAAAAATGTAAACCACCTCACTGTCTACCAATAAGGGAATGTTATTGGATTGTCGGAAAAGTCATGACGCATGTTTGCAACAGATGGCACTAGTTCATTTTTGGAAGTGCTAGAGTCATTCACATCTATGTTATTGCTATGTCATTTGATAGCTGACAGTTCTAGCTTCATTCTAAAAAGAAATTGAGCGATTAGGTTGAGTTTTGGAGATTTTACAACAAGTTTAAGATGGAAACCAAACTGTGCATTTTTGCCATATTGTACTGTTTTACTTCCATAAAGAGAAGAACACGTGTCAAGCTTGTGAAAAGTTGCAAGTTTACAGTGACAATGCTCTGCAAGAACATCAGTGACAATGATGGTTCACGAAAGTCCGTGCTGGTGATTTTGATCTCAACAACACTCCTCGGTCAGGGAGGCCCACCGAGGTTGATGATGACAAAATAAAGGCATTGATCGAGTCAAACCCATGTTATACGACATGAGAGATTGCAGAAACTTTGAACATCCATCATTCAAGCATTCACAACCACCTGAAGAAGCTGGGGTACATAAGCAAGCTCGATATTTGGGTTCCGCATGAACTCAAAGAAGTTCATTTGATGGCGCATATAAACATCTGCAATACGCTCATTATTCATGAGGAAAACAATCCTTTTTTGAAGCGACTGATAACTGGTGATGAGAAATTGATTGCTTACAACAATGTGGTGTGTAAACAGTGTTGGTCCCTATGTGATGATTCTCCTCAAAAGACATCGAAAGCAGACATTCACCAGAGGAAGGTTATGCTCTCAGTGTGGTGGGATTTTAAAGGTGTCATGTTTTTCGAGTTCCTACCAAGGAACCAAACAATCAATTTGAATGTATACTTTCAGCAAGTGGGCAGTTTGAATGAATCCATCATCCAGAAACTTCCAGAGCTTGTTACTTGTAAAGGAGTTGTGTTCCATCACGACAATGCGAGACCACACACAAGTTTGATCACCTGTCAAAAATTATTGGAGCTTGGATGGCATGTGTGGCCACACCCACCATACTCACCTGACCTTGCACCTTCAGACTTCCATTTGTTTCGCTCTCTTCAAAACTTGTGTAGTGTAACATTCAATTAAGATGAGGTTATAGATCAACACCTTGTTCAGTTTTTTGCAAATAAAGACAGGTCCTTCTATGAACGAGGAATTACAAAGCTCACTGAAAGATGGCAAAAGGTTATTGAACAAAACGGACAATATATCATTGATTGATCTTTGTTTATTTATATAAATAAATCACCTTTGAAAAACAGAGAAAATACGTCATGACTTTTCCTACAACCCAATAAATAAAGTATTGTATAGTAATATTTATATTACATAGTTATTAAAAAGCATGAGGAATGAATGTGTGTAGTAGTATGAACAATTATAAGGTATATTTTTATTTAAAGCAAAAGTTAAAGAAGAGTATTCTTATTGAATGTTGTGAAATCTATATCTATCTATCTATCTATCTATCATCTGTCATATACCTATCTATCCATCCATCTACCTACCTAATCATCCATTTTTCTATTTAACCATTCCCCAAGGTGCATAAAATATCAAGAAAGGTGAACAAAAAACAAGTTAATAATGATAATTTCTGTGAAAGGAGGAAGGGGGAATCAGTGTAAGGAGAAATTTTAACTATTGTTTTATGCTTTTCTTGTATTATTGTCTATTGCTGTATAACAAAGCACCATGGAGCTTGGTGACTTCAAACACCAACGGTTTATTTGCTTACAGTTCTGTGGTTAGCAGTTTTGGGAAAGTTCAACTGGGATGACTGGTCTTCATGCTATGTCATGTCTAGGTTCACTCCTCTTTCTACAGTTAGTTGGTGGTTTAGTTAGGGACTGGCTAGCCCTGAATGGTCTTACTCTCATGTCTGATGCTTATGCTGGAATGGCTGAAATGGCTAGGTCTCTCTTTCCACATTCTCTCTCTCTAAGCTTGTTTATGGGTGGCAGTTTTCTAAAAAGGAAGATAAAGGAAGGAAGGAAGGAAGGAAGGAAGGAAGGAAGGAAGGAAGGAAGGCAGGAAGGAAGGAAGAAAGAAGAGGGAGGGAAAGAGGGGGAGAAAAGAGGGGGTAAGGGAGAAAGGGGGAATTTGCATTATCTTCCGTGTGTGTGTATGGGGGTAGCTTTAATAGAATTAAAAATATTTTTTTCTTACAAAAATTTCATTCAGCATTTTAATGATGAAATGTTCCCCCACTGTATGTAGCAATGTCCTACTGAAAGAAAATTAAAAATAAAAAGTTATGAAGTATTTTAAATAATTATTGTAAGTATTCATTAGTTTTCTCCCAAAATGAATCCAATGATTAATTGTCTTATTAAAAGTAAGTAAGCCCTGATTTTTCAATTTCAGCTGTGGAAGGGCTACCCTCTCCTGCTTCATTCATAGAATTTACTTGTCCCTTCACAGCTCCCCCACTTTCCTTCCTCCCCTGCCCCAAGTTTGAGTTTCTTCAGCTACAGAGATGTTAGCAATGTGATAGGAATTAATTTCTTATGGCAGAATTGTATCTTTAGTACTTACCTTGTTTACTCTGTACTTACCTTTGTCTCTTCTCTCTCACTGGCACTCTAAATCTAGTTCCCTCTGCCAGTTCTCACCAAAGCAAAAAAATAAAAAATAAAAATTAAAAAAGGCAGAAGCAAAATTCAAGGGAACCACTAGCCAGTGAGCCAAACAACAAATCTCAAGCAAAGGCTTGCTTGCAGAGCCTAGTGTTTTGTTTTGTTTGTTTGTTTTCTTTCATCTCTGAAATTAGATATGATCTGCTCTGAAGAAGAAAAAAGACAAATGACCTAGAGGCAAAGCTATAGAAGGGGAAGAGAAGACTAAAGGGCAAGGATTTCTCATAGACGGAGCTAAATTTTTCCATTTCCCAGCCTACAACAGAATATTCAAGTTAGGACAATGCTAGAGGAGGTTGATAAAATAACTATATTCAAAGGTATAGTCTATATGTGTAGGGAAACACAGGGCTAGTGCAATACTCCAGGGCTGTTGTCAGGTTAGGCATAAGGGAATGAAGGAGGAAACTTTGTGGCTCTTTGGTCAAGGAAACTGGCAGACTGGAGATGACCCAGCAATGTAAGGAGCTGGGGGAAAACATACCCTGAGCTCAATCTTCTCCCTTCTTTCTACTCTTGGTGTAGCTCTCTATTGGCCAAACCCAAATAAAAACTAGAGGTCAGGAAAGTCTATTGGTGTAGTCCATTCAGGGTCAGTCTCCTAAACCAAGGAAAAGCAGTAAAGGGCAGAAAGAGGTTCCAGAAACACAATGAAGATATATGATCTCGGAAGGAAAGAGCAAAAAGAGGTGGGATGGGAATGAGAGAAGGAAAGGGAGGAGGAGGAAGGGGAGATGGAGAGAGAGAAGGAGGAGGAGGAGGAAGAGAGAGAGAAGGAGAGAGAGAGAGAGAGACAGAGAGAGAGAGAGAGAGAGACAGAGAGAGAGCATGCGTGGAGAGAGAGAGAATACGAATGCATGAGGTTGTAGCTAGATGTCAAATTTTTCATTGCTTGCACTAGGAATGGCTTTCATTACAAGAATTGTGAAAGTGCCTTATGATAGTTCCTATTTATCAACCTTGTAAATGTTTACATTCAATTTCCCTTCATAGACGAGATGATAAGCTACTTGAGGGCAAAGAGTCTTCTGATCTCATTTATTATTTTCCTCATTAAATATTTGTTGAATCATGTTGAATGCTAATTGTATTTTACTGATTTCAATTATTTTTGAAAAATCAAGAATAGCCCACATTTTTATTTATTTATTTATTTTTTACTGTAAATTATGTTTATGAGGTTCCTAAAGAAAAAGGGAATGGCATGTAGAAAGGCAGCCTCCGGAATCCACATTATGATTTTTAAGGCTATGTCACTTGGTTCCAATGGTACCATCTTACAATGAACAAGAATATTACATCCCTTTAGCTGTCAACATTGTAATTATTAATCTACCAGAACTTTTGCTGGCAGCAGAGAATCCCTGCTCTGACAACTACAATATAAGTTGGTTCAACAGAGAAGTTTACCAACAGCTTGAAACTTTCATGATGAAATGACTGGTCAAATGAATGTTGATGGCATCTACCCAGAGCCATCCATCACTAATCCTGGGAAGCAGGACCATCTGATGGTTCCAGTTTTATTCAATCTATTTTATGCAGCCATGCTTGACTATGCAACAAGGGACCTCAGGGTTGATATTAGGATACATTTTGATCTCCTAAAAGGCTTTTTCACTTCAATAACTTGCAATCCTCCTCAAAAGTCCTTGAGGCAGTTGTTCGTGAACTATTGCTTCATGATGACAACATACCCCACATGAAATGGATTTCAGAGAACTTTTTAGGCCTTGTGTTAGGAGATGTCTATAAGCTGGGGATACCTTAATACATGCCAGGTTTTACTAACAACATCATACAACAGTTCAACAACACTACATTTTTTAAAAGACATTGTTGACAAGTTGTCTCTTTGTAATTTTGCTAATAATCACCAGGTAGATATTAAAATTCAGAGTAATAACCATATATTTGTGGTTATCGGCATCATCAATAATTATTACTTTTCATAATATGGTAAAATGAATCATATCTTCCTGAGTGCATAATTTGGGAGCATTTATTGATTGACACTGGCTTTCACTGCATTTTAGGATTGCCTCTCTCAGAGCTATATAACTACTAGACATTGAAATTAAAATGAGAAGTTCATCTATTCACACAATATTAAAGCTGGAAGAGATCTGAGAGTTTATTAACCAAAGCCTCTCATTTTACATATGAAAGGTAATTGACTTAGTTACTATCTTACTCTTAATTAATTTCAGAAACTGTACTATGCTCCAAGTACCTTGACCACTTTAATATAATTTTCATTATTGTAGTTTCAATATTGTGGTAGCCAGTTTTCAAGATGGCCCCCAATGATCTCCACCACTTGGTATTCATGCCCTTGTGAAATCCCCTACCATCGTATCAGGGTTGGTGCGTGAGACAAATAGACTAAAACATGATTAAAACATGAGGCTAAGTCATAAATGGCACTATGGCTTCCTTTTCACTCTAGTTTTGCTTCTCTTGGGAAAAGTCAGATATTATGTCTGAGCATTTTTATAAAGAGGCTCATTGTGATGAGGAACTGAGGACAGCAGCAACAGCCAGCAAGAAACAAAGACCTCTTACCATCAGCCATGTGAGTGATTCTGGAAGCAGCTACTCCTGATCCAGTCCAATCTCAAGAGCCCCACAGCAGCAGCCAGCATTGTGCCTGCAATCTCACAAGAGACCTCACACCAAAACCACTGAGCTCAGCCACTCCAAGATGCCTGAACCTCAGAAACCAGGCAGCATTAAATTTTTGTGTTTTTAGCTGTTAAGTTTTGGAATAGTTAAGGTTTATGCAGCAATATAACTAATAATGTGATAGTAAAAAATTTCCTCAGTATGTCAGACAGCTATGAAGTGAGAAATCATAGTAGTTAATTAGGCATGGGAGGACCATCCAGGCAACAATTGTAATCTGTGATCCATGAATCCCCAGGCACATAGATATCCTTTAGATATATGTGAACTCCCCAAATTACATGTGGAATTATACAAATATCTATGTTAATGTGTGTCTTTTTCTCTTAAAAAAGGCTTATAGCTTTCACTTGATATTCAAATGTATGTATGATTTCCTATATAGTGAGTCACTGCTTTATGGCCTCCAGCTCATTAAGTGCAGAGTTAATCATCTTTTTTATTATAACTTTAGAAACTTTTCCATAGTACCTTACATAGTGGGTGTTCAACAAATGGATGTTGGATAAGAGACTGAGTAGGTTTATATATTTGTATGCACATATACCTGTTATGATTGGCATCCTCTCAGCAGCCATACATTCTCAGTTGTTTTCCTACTATGGTTCATCCATCACCTCTACTTATAAACTATTGGCTATTCAGGGGTGTTTAATCCATGGCTGTGGAACAATCTGAAGCTAAGTGGCTCAAACTGAAATTTCTTCTTTGGTCTTCTTAGCATGGTATATTAAAAAACTAGAGAGTGAAGTAGTCATTAAGTATACATAAAAGAAATTTCCTGGACACATTTTGACCATTTTTCCTATGCTTCACAAAAAACGAGTGTGCTGTTACAAATGCAGACTTTATCTTAATGTTTTTCTTTGACTTTCAGCATTCAGGAAAACCATTACCCCTAAATTAAAAAAAAAAAAAAAAGTTGTAGAGTCATTTGCTATTTTGACTGCATATTGCTTCTGTCTCAACTTTAGAATTGAACCTACCACATTTACTAACATCCTGTCCATCTTTCTTAAGTAGTTAATTATAATCTCATGCAATCTTTCTGGGAACCTAGATCCATTAACAAAATTGGTTTTCTTTCAATTGTGGCTATAAGTTGATGGATCCCAGTTCACCTATGGTTTTACTAAGGGGAGTACAGCTCAGGCCATTACAAAGGGCCCAAGTGTGTTTATTTTTAAGAACTTTGTGGAATTACACTGACTTCCATCTTCAAAGCCCTGTTTGAAGTTCCTGCTGCAGTCTTGATGAGCCATGTATTCATTCACCACTTACCATTGTGCTGGTATTTCACAGGCCCCTGGTAAAACATTCCTCTTTAATTCAACAAAAAGTAGTTTTCATCTAAAATTTACCTTTATGAAATTTCCCTTTGAAAAACATTATTTTCTTAGTTATATTATTTTCAACATATTTACTTACATCAGGGAGTGTTTCCAAAAGGAGCTTTAAGAAATTATTGTACATTCATTGGGAGCAGGGGGAATATGTCTATTGGAAGGTCTGAACACTGCCACATGGAGAACAAATGAGGGCAATTAATCCTGGTAATTCTCAAAGTGAAAATACTTTATAACATGAAAAATATAGATTTAACAAATTGATTTTTCCATTTGAGATATATATTTTCCCTTATCTTGAGGAAAAACACATAATTGTATTTTTTTTTGTCAAGATGCTAGTTAATACAAAGTACTTAGAGGAAAAAGAGGATGAAAGCAGATACATATGTTTAAGCCATATAAATAATTTACAGCCTCACAATAATGCATTGTAATGTAGGCCAGACTCAAAAGCATGGTAATTAAACTGCTCATTAAGTATCTGTTAATGCACACCCACATGAATCTAGCTCTTATAGGCCATTCACAGTTCTGCACATTAGACCCAGAGAGAATTACCCATTCTTGAATCTTTTTGGCTCCATTCATTGTTCAAGTTATGCACGCATATAGTGAAAGGATGTTTGTATTGTCAACTTTATGCTATATGCACTATTCTGGGCTGCAGGAATACAGAGATCAAGGAGAAAAGCAAAATAATATAGACTTAATGAGTGACCTAAATTCATACCCTGGTCCAATTTCTATTGTATTTGAAACAGAAAAAAGGTCTAAAAATGTTTCCAGGATATTTCTCATATTCACAATTGAATGGCCCCTTCACTCTGTATTTAGCACTACTATGAACTTTTCTCTGTACTATAATAGAAGAATTAACTAAATTTTTTCAAGTAGCATGTTTTAGAAGTTGCATCCATATCTACTACCTTTCTCCTTAATCACTGAGGCTCAGAGAAGCCAGATGGGCTCTTCTGAGGTTGTTTCACGTGCAGCTTATATTTACTAAAAATTTTACTCTGAATTATTTGACAGACCACACTGGCTCCTTATGTTTATAATGCTCTAATTTAATTTGAGGATTGTTTATATCATCTTCATTTTGGGAATGTTTATGTACTGTACTGAGGTTTAGAAATACAAATTTGATAGAATGTGGATAGGTGAGATGGATGAAGTGCATCTGTTATCTCGATCTGTAAGTGGGTAAATGATGGTCATCATTGACTTTGATGTTTGCTTAGACTTTTTGAATTTGAGCCATATACTATTTATTTTTTTTTCTATCTAGGAATATATTTTAGAGTGATTTTAAAAAAAAGAAGCCAAAATCAAGAAAATCAATTTCTGAAATCTGAAGCTGTAATGAAAGAAACAGAAGTCAGAGGGTGAGTAAACTTAAGGCAGAAATCAAGAAGGGAACATCTGTCGTTTCATAAGGAACATTGTGACAGTACTCTTGGAAAGACAAAAGATTGACAAATAAAACTATCAAATGAGAAATCATGATTTAGTGATATAATGCTATATCTAGGTAGGAGGCCCAATCACTGGTTCTGAAATATTCAGTTTTTAAAAATGTGCATATGCTTAAAAACTTCACTGTTCACACTTTAAACTGAGTTTATATCATTTCAAGCTATCTTAATCACCCCTGCCCATACTCACCCTTGAGGGGATTGTGCATTTAAATTGTTTCCTTTCTACGTTTTGTCAAATCATATCATACGTGCAGAAACATAAATCTACAGCTCATTGAATTTTCACAAGCTGAAGGTAACTGTTTAGCACCAAGATTCAAAAGCATTATCAGAGCCCTGGAAGCCCCTTCATGTTACTTCCAGTCTATAACCCCACTGCAAGGGTTACCAGTTTCCTGGCTTCTAACACTGTAGATTTTTCTGCCATTTTTTGAACTTTCCATAAATGGAATCATACAGTTTGAACTCTTAGTTCAGACTTGTTTTTCTGTCTGTGAGATTCATTCATATTTGTAAAATGTATTTGTAATTCATTCATTCTCATTCTATAGTATTCTATTCTGTGGATATGTGACAGCATAATTACCCAATATATAGCTTATGGGCAAAAATGAAGAGCAACTTCATTTTCACTGGAAGTGAAAACTACCAGTTAGGGCCTATTGAGCATTTTGCTGCTATGGATGTTCAAGTGCTTGTCTTTGTCAGGGTGAGAGGGTTAGTACAGGTTCAGCTTTAGTAGATATTGTTAAAGGATTGTAAAAAGTAGTTGTAAAGCTGGGCTTTAAATATGAAGAAGTCAGCACTGCTTGATAAAAAGTCTAATGGCTGAGTTTGTAGATTATAGACAAAATTGTGTGAGGGAATTAATGAAACATCAGCCTTAAATGATTCCTGCCATTGTAGGACTACGATATTTTTTGTCAAAAAGTATATCTCTTGAGGAAGAATGTATAGACAACAGCCAGTAGTCTCCTGACATCCACTTGGCGCCAGCAGGTCAGAAAGAGGTTCATTGAAACAGTCTAAATGTTTGGAAGTGCCTCTGTGTCAAAACCTGCCCGTGGTTGGAGTGACAGGAAAAGAAGGATTCATATCATATCATAGGCACTTCCTTTTAACCTATGCCAAGTGGGCAAATTAATAGAAATATTTTTTCAGCAAACAATAACGTTAGCTGTACGCATGTTTTCTTTTCAGTTGAAATGGGGAAATTGTAAGAAGGACTAGGTACACAGGAGATATTTTTAAAGGAAAAATGATGCCTATCTGTTATATATCACCATTATATCACCAATTTTCTTAAAATAATAATTTTTTAAACAGTGGTTCCCTCACTAAGCTATGAGCTTTTAATTTGGGGGTAAAATTTATGTAATTCTCATCATACACTCTGTTGTGTTACACTAGAAAATAATGTTTATTTACTCAGTTCTTACAGATATAATCTCTTTTAGTTCTATTAGGATGAATCAAAGACACAATAAAATATTTTGTGAGTGTCGTCATTTGGACATCTTGGCTGAAGGTGGGTGTTAGAGGACTTACAGCAAAGCTTAGTCCAGTATCTTAGCTCTGGAAATGATCACAATTTTTCTTCTTCAGCAAATATTCTAAATAAAATTGTTTAGGATGTGACAACACATAAAAATAAGAATAGAATGGATTTCATAAGAACTACTGGTTGCTCCAAAAGGGTGATAAAAATGAAAAATAGCTTAAAACACGTTTGCATGCATGTTCACATGAATAATCTTCACATGGTGACTACTTGAACTGGAAAAATTTTCATGTCTAGTAAAGGTGAGAGTAGGGGGAGGAATCACTCATCAAAAACCAACAGAGTAAAATTGTTTCAAAAAACTCAAGTTAGTTTAAATGATCTTGAACTGATGATCCCCCTCACCTTATTTTAGCTTTATTAGGTTAGGTTATGCAACCTTTTCGCTTGCTTATGCTATGGACTGAATTGTGTTCCCCCAAAAGTCATGTGTTGAAGCTTTATCCCCTAATGTGACTATATTTGGACCCAGGGTTTTTAGGAAGCAATTAAAGTCAAATGATGTCATAAAGATGGGGCCCTGACTGATAGGATTAGTTTTCTTTAAGAAGAAACACTAGGAAGTACACTCTTATTTCCCTTTCTCCCCCTCTGCCATGTAAGGACACAACAAGAAAGCAGCCATCTATAAACCAGAAGGGGAGCTCTCATCAGAAATGAAACCTGCTGGACCTTGACATGGGTCTTCTAGCCTCTAGAACTCTGAGAAAGCAAGATGAAACAACGCCATCCACTCTATAGTATGGTGTCATGGCAGCCCAAGCACACTAAAACTGTTCATAAAACCGTTGAACTTTTATCTTAGTTCCTAGGAAATTTCTCACTTTTAGAGGAGTGAGTTCGTACTTCATAGTGCCTGAAGGAAAAAAGTAAAAGAGAGGGGCACTTGAAATGTAGTATTACCCTTTCACATTTAGCCTCCTGGAAGCCTTAGACAATGGCCAACACAGATCCAAAATGGAGCCTCCTCACCAAGTAGATTGTGTGTTAATTTTCAGCTAACTTGTAGACATTTAACTCTTTGGTCTCTGAATGACACTTCCTGTGGGGGCACTGGCTCCTCTGACAGTGACATACACACATTTGATTTATATTTTATGCTTGATAAAACTCGTACTACTCATGGTAATAATACAAATACAGCCTTTATATTCACATTTTTTTTTTATTCCATTGACTGTTTTCCGACTAAGTAGGAACCAGCAATGACTCCTTTCCACTCCGATCTACCATCCTTCTATCCAGGAATGTACCTTTTTATAGAAATTCCAGCTTCTGTCTCAGAAGTTCTGATGTTTCAGAGTCTTTATTTAACTCCGCTTTTATACAAAGATATTTTGAAATGGCAATATCACTTGTAAAGAGTCCTTCCTTCCTCTGGGACTAGTAATCATGTTTTGTATTGTTTCTGAAGTGTAACATGGGAAAGAGGTAATATATCTTTCAAGCCGAATGCTTTCATTGTCACTGGTTTTCATTTTTCACACAGATTTTGACATATTTCAGTATTGTCGGTGGTGATGCTGTGAAAAGCTAGAAGCCTGGTTCATCAACATCCTTGGCTTTCCCTCGCTCACCCTCTCTTTTCATATAAAAATGGTAAAACTTAACGTTCTTTTTAAATTCTTCGTGAATGTAGTCCTTTGGCTGGTATGGATTTCTTTTGCCATTGTCAGTACGGTGGATTAAATTGTTGCTGTGCATTTTCCTCCAAAGATCAATCTGCAACTTGTTCTATATGATATAAATTTGGAGATAGACTCTAATGGTCCAAGATGTATATGTGAAATTACACTAAAATAGTTCTTTGGTGGGTGTTTAGTAAGTTTATGAAAAATTATGAAGACAAATACTAAGTAGCTTCATAATCTTATATATCAAAATGGAAAGCTCTATTTTGATAAAACTAAAAATGGTATGCCTGTCTGTATAGTAAAATTGTATATGTATAAATATAATTATCATCTAAGTTTTCATCTTACCTTAAAAAGCAGCTCTTATTTAAAAAGTAATAAAAATGTTTATACCAATGTATGGACAGAATGAAGAAATTATTGAGGCATTCTGGGAAATTTTAACAATAGACAATATTCATACTTCTATAATTGCATTGCATCTAAACAACAAATGTAGATCCCTGCATTGACTCTTAATTTCACTATTGTTATTTTCATTCTGACTTTTCAAAGTTATTTAGAAAGATTAGAGTGACATTTTATCTTTCATTATTCACATCTTTAATTAGAAAGATTATAGTCTAAGTCTTTTAAATTTTATATTTATTTTTACAAGTACATATAATATAAATTTTACCTAGTCTCCTAGGACGTATAATTGTTTTCAGGGGCACAAGTCAATCCATGTATAATAGCCCAACAAACTCATAAACTAAAGTGCCATGTTCTTTTTACATAATGAAATTAGTGCCTACAATTCAATAAAAACATATTGCTATATTATTTGTGTTTTCTCTGTTATTACCTGTAGATATGGCTTGTCATAGGATATCTTTGGCCCACATCAGTTTTGTCATGTAAAATATTGGTTTATTTCATATTTACTTTAATTGCATTGCTCTGGTCCATTACTTATGCTCGGTTGCTTTGTTCATTTCTTCACTGTTACAAAAAAAAAGGAGTTGTAACTCTTTCAGCTCATGATTAGTCTAAATGAGAATCCCACAAAAAGAATATTTAAAATATTCGAGCCTGATAGAAAATTGCCTTATGATAATAATAAGAAATATTGTAATGTCCATTCAAAAACATGTTTAGTATTAATTCAGATGCATTTTGTGCTGGCAGTCTGCTGAAAATCAGGTAGCTTGGGTTTATTTTAAAATTTCAAATCATTTTGTTTTCAATATAGCAAATTGCTTTTTTCAATTCATAAATGAATACCCTTTTAAAGCGGTTTAAGTTTCTTTGTGATTAAAAGAAAATTCTAGCTGCAATTTTAGTTCTGCTGTATCCAATTTAAAATGTCATTGAAAAGATGCTCTTGTAGAAATATATAATTTAGAGGATTTGTGTTTTGACATAAATACATTACCAGTTGTTTTTTCTGTTGGCATAAAATAAAATAATAACAATATATTGTTCTTAAATCTGAGAATTGATTAAATGGTATGATATTGTAAGATATAGAACTATATATATTTTTTAATTATGCAGGTAAAATATGCCCAGGTATACATAGGAAATGTGTGTATACATACACACAGATATGGAGAATATTTTATATATATCAACATATATTTTAAGTATTTGTGTGTTTCTGTGTGTATATAATATATTTTAAAACAAAGTTAGAGCCATTATAACTTTTTTTTTGGTTATTATTATCTTTTAGACAGTTTTTTTTTTTAAATTGGGGAATTGGGGGAGGGGAACAGCGCTGATGAATCGGGGGAAGGGGAACAGACAAGTTGCTCTCCTTTTTTTCTTCAGTCTAGTTGTGGAGGATGTTGCTTCACTGGCCCAAGTTGGCACCATCATTGCGCTCTTCCCGGGTGAGGCAGATCAGTCGCTGGCTTCTGGATGGCCACTCACAGCAGCTGCTGGCCGCTCACGCTGGCTGCTGGCTACACACGGTAGCCCATGGCAACCCAGTGCCATAGGGGCTGCAGCCTAGGCCTTCGCTGGCCCCCTTTTAGACAGCTTTATACATTGTTAAAAACTTCCAAGGGCCGGCCAAGTGGTGTGTTGGTTAAGAGCTGGTTTGGGAAGTCAGCTCTGAGCAGCAGGGCTCAGTTCAGATCCCACATGAAGGCCAGTGACACTGCCCTCTACAGCTAAGATGGTGAACAACAGCTTGACTTGGAGCTGGTCGGCCGTGAGGCGCCCGCGGCGGCTTAGGCTGCAGCCCCTGCTGCAGCGGGCTGCCATAAGCTACTGTGTGTGGCTGGCAGCCAGCACGAGAGGCCGGCAGCTGTGAGCGGCCAGCCAATAGCCAGCGACCGATCTGCCTCACCGGGGAAGAGCAAAATGATAATACCAACATGGGCCAGTGAAGCGATGTCCTCTACAACTAGACTGAAGAACAAAAGGAGAGCAACTTGTCTGTTCCCCTTCCCCCGATTCCCCAGTGCTGTTCCCCTCCCTCAATTCCCCAATAAAATCTTAAAAAAAAAACTTTCAAGAACATAATTTTAATGATTTCACAATATTTTAGCTTATGCATATACCATAATTTATTTGGCCACTCTCTACTGTTGGGCATTTAAGAAATTTTTGTCTTTCACGTCTGTAAATAATAAAATGTCTACTTTATAAACCAAATTTGAGATTTATGCATTCATAAATGATTTATACAATGATTGAATGCCTTTAATTTGTCAGGCAACCTCCCATACACATATGGAAACCAAAAATACAAAGAAATGCTTTGAAAACTAATGTGAGGATCAGAAAGTTTTTAAAGTGCCATCTCCTCTTAATTGTTATATTTTCTATATAATGGATTATGAGAACATTTTGATCAACATAGCTCAGAAACACAAAGAACAAATAATATTGTAAAACCTTATTTGAAGCTATTTTCTTCTTCCCATTCAGCAAGTCCCCTAGAAAGCATATATTTCCTTCTTTTCTCTCTATGTATGTATTTTAAATATGAATAAAACCTTGAATTTTTTGAGCTCTGGAATCCATGGATCTAAAATCCCTACAAAGTGGTGCTTTGCAGTTATTGTTATTAATTAGTGGCCCAGTATGTTAGCAGATTATCCTACAGCTACCACAATAATTTCCCCTTACTTTCTTAGAACCTAATATTTGCCTCTTTAATTTTACATAGGGAATAGCTATTAATATTGGGATTCATTATGGTACAACTTTTAAATTCAGTGTACCTATGCTTATAGCCTAAAGCGTAATAAATGAACTACTTAAACATAATATAAATTACTATAATACATATATTTATGGGGAAAGAGATAAATTACATTCACATAACTTAAGAATTTAGTGCATCATAATCTAATTTCCAGAAAGCCATAGTATTTTAAATCTATCAGAAAATAAATCCACTCTTGCTTTCTGTACATGTCTTTTTGTTTGTTTCAAACAGTATCAACATATTAAATCTCAATGTAAAAATGTGAGCTCCTGAAAATCAAGCTTCTTTTGGCTGTATTTATTTTAGCATCTAATACATTCTGATCTCTATATTAAATGAAGCTTTTAAATTCAGATAAAATAAGTGAGAAAGACTTTGGCAAAATTACACTGAAGGCCACAAATGGGTCTTATGCTGTGGACATTGTCTCAATTATTTACTGTACAATATTGATTGAACACCTATTGTATTCTAGCTTGTGGAGATGTAGAAATTAATAATTCAAAGTTTTTAAACTTAAAATGTAAAAAGTTTGGGGGATTTAAATGATGCTCAAACAGGAATGTTGGAAAAGGCTTACAATACAATGTGATAAGTTTTCTTGGAGAATTAATGTGAAATACCTCTGGAGTACACCACTGTCCATAGCAGCTCTATTCACAATAGCCAAATGGTGGAAACAACTCAAATGTACATCAGTGGATAAATGAATAAATAAAAGGTAGTATATACATTCAATAAAATATTATTCAGCCTTAAATAATGAAATTCTGGCATTGCTACAACATGGATGAACCTTGAAAACATTATGCTAAGTGAAATAAGCCAGACACAGAAGGATGAATATCTTATGATTTCCCTTGTTAAGTATCTAGAATAGTCAAATTCATAGAGATAGACAGTAGAAGAGTGCTTACCAGGGGCTGTGGGTGGTGGGGAGAAGGGGGAGTTATTGTTTAACAGGCACCAAGTTTCTGTTTGGGATGAAAAAGTTCTGGAGATGGAAGGTGTCACGTGATGGTTTCACAGCAAAGTGAATGCACTTAATGCCACTGAATTGTACTGTACACTGAATGGTTAAAATAGTAAATTTTATGTTATGTAGATTATACCACAATAAATTTAAATAGTAAAAAACCAAAAAACAACACAACAACAAAACTCCTCTGGGCCACAGAGGAGCCCTCTGGAAGAGTCAGGCTAGACTGTAAGCAAGACAGCTGGTTGTGAAGCTAAATAAGATTTTGCTCAGTAGACACAGAAAGAAAGAGCAATTTATGCACAACAACAATAGCCTCCATGGCAGGGATGTAGGCGAAAGCATAATAATATCTTAGAATTCCAAGTAGCTCCCTGTAATAGAAGATACATGGTTTTGCCTGAAAGAAATAGAAAGAGTTCAACCTGGGAAAGGTTAACTGGGATTGGATCATGAATAATATCTGTACCAGACTGTATTTTCCTGGGACAATAATATCATTTCCTGTCTCACATACTCTCACAGAACTTTGTCGCTCTTCCAAGCAAGAAAGTGACTCTAATTCTTTTCTCTTCGAATTAGAAATATCTGTGGTCTGCTTGTATACCATGAAATCTGGCATAAGTAGCATGCAGGATTTCTGCAGGACTTCTCAGACTAAATCATAAAAGGTGAACCAACTTCCACATAGTCCCCTGGGATGATTGCTCTTGGAGACTTCAGCCACACTGTAAGCTATCTGACTGCCCAGTGGCCGCCATGCTGGGAGGAAGTCCAACCTAGCCCATACAGAGTGACTGCATGGAAAGGACCTGACACCACATACCGAGAGGCCAATGATCAGTCAGCTCTCAGCTGCTACAGCCCCCTACTTTTCCAGCTCCAGCTACTCTCTGACTGCAACTTCATGGGAGACCCTAAGCCTGCACTGTCAAACTAAGTCCTTCCCTCATTCCTGACCCACAGAAACCTTAATAGACAATGAAGTGATTTGTGTTTTAAGCTACTGAGTTTTTGGGTGACTTGTTACATAGTATGCAACAATAGCTAACCTGAACAATGTCATGTGTCAGGCTTTGGAGTTTGAACTTGACTAGTCACTATTTTATGTGCATCCCTTATTTTTTACCTTTGTTCCTGCTCCTTTCTTCACCTGGCATGCTACCCACTGAGATTTCTGCCATTGAAAGTCTTTATATTCTTTAAGGCTAAGGCTCAGTCACAAAATAGGCCTTGATGACCTTAGCGCTCCTAACTGAATATCATCGTTCCTCCTCTGAAACAGCTGTTTGTTTGTTTTTCACTGTGTAGGTAGTATTTATTACATCTGACACCATTTTTCTATGATACATGTTACCTTTTAACAGAATGTGAGAAATTTGAGACCAGGCATTATACTTAATATGTCTTTCTGGTCTTTGAAAAGTCTGGCACTGTGCTTTAGAGTTAGTATGTTAAAACTGTTTGAACACATTTACTGAAGGTATAAAAAAATACATGGAACACAGAAAAATGTTTTAATTTATGAAAAGCTATTTTCCTCTCTCTAGCTAATACTACTGTCATGAATTTATCTTTGTTCCTCATTTGAATTTAAACATGTACATATTTTTATGATGTATATTAGATAAAGAAAACTTTCAGACAAAACAGTTATTCTATTTTGCTTGTACCTAAGATGGCTAATTTGAAAAAATAGCCAAGTGTTCAGAAAGGTCATAGAGTTCTTGGGTATTCTGCCCTAAATGTATAATCAGAACTTATATGTCTGTGTAAACCAGAGAGACTTTACTTTTAATAACAACTCATCTAAATTTTGGAAATTATCCAGGAAAATATCGGCTCTCTTAACAGCCAAGTTTCCCACCAATTTTCTGGCAACAGTGAATGCTGAGAAATGAATGCAGGAATTGCTTTTATATTCTAAAGCTTCATTATCCTTTAAGCTAAACAAATGACAATCAAGCACACTTCCAGCAAATATACTTTCCTCATACTGACCTCAGAAAACCATTCCTGAGGCAGCAACCACACTTTTCTTCATATTAAAAGGTTCTCCTAAAGTTGAGATAATTGCCAGAGTAATAAAGATATTTAGCAATGCGACCGTAAAATAATAAATGTGTCAAAGATCATCAGATTTAAGAAACGCTGGCTGATCTGAGTTGCATTAAGAGCTGTGATTTCATATCTTCAGAGAAATTCTAATATATGTTCAATGCCAGAATTGGATGAAGGAAGTTTGAGAATTCATTCCTTCTTTCACACAAAAAAGAAAAACAAAGAGAAATATAAAACCTGGAATTCCTATACATTTCCCTCACACCTTTCAAGTTTTATTTCAAGGTCTCAGCTAGTAGTAGTCTACTATGTCTAGAATTAATCTGTGAGAAGTATGCTTAGAAAGGCAAGGCTTGAGATGAAATCAGTTTAATTTATAATGCAGGTTGAAGGGGAATTGGGAGAAACACAAGGAAGGACAGTTACATCAACAACATTTGCAGAGGATAAGCATGGCTCTGGAGGAAAAACAGCCAACGTCAGACCTTTTCTGTTCTGCCATGACATTATTGTAATGGTAGAACAACCTAGAGACAGGCTGATGCTATTTGGCCTTGCTTTTAACAGACTTCAATTCCTTAGAAGTTTAAAGAATAAAAGAATTCAAAACGATTGAAAGAGGGTGAGTTTTACTGTCTTTATAAAATATTTATTTTATAGTTTCCTTTTGTCCTCTCCTATTTCCCCTTGAAGTTGATGTTTTTTTTAAATTGTGATATAAAAAATTATGTGGTTTAAATTTACTTTCCCAGGATGTTGAATAGCTCCCATATCAAATATGCTTACTATGTCTATCTATACTGGTGACAGTTATATGAGATTATCCCCCTTCTCATTATTCTCTACCTCCCTTAAACTTAACACAAATTAAGAAAATTCAAGAATATAATTAAATAAAGAAGACAACGAGTAGGAGGTATTCTTTATGAGTGTCTTGGAATGTCATGAATTGAAACCCGATGTGTTCTTTGAAGAAGTTTTGTACATAAGCTATTGCTATATTGGTGACCTAATTTGTCTACTTAGTCCTTCTATAAGAGTTACTCAGTTTCTACCTTCTAACAGTAAAAGCAGATTAATTATATGGGGATTATGGTGAGTGTTTTGCAAATAAAAATATGCTTACTGGAATGCTCTTGAAAAATTGAACTATGTTATACAAGAGAGCATTGGAGATATTAAATCTTAACAGTATTCTGTATTTTGGAAGATGTTACCTTTACTACTAATGCAAGGTAGAGATTTCTAATAATTATATTTTAAATCCTCTGTTTATGTGTGAATGATTTGTTGACTTAACATTTCTAAGTGGTGCTGTAAATTATTTGGCAAAAGATGTAATTCAAGGTATAGTTTTGTTCAATGATTATTAACATTTTAAATCTAAAAGGAAAAAAAGATTATCAGCAGAGATAGAGAGAGAAACAGGATAAGTGAGAGATCAAGTTTGGTTTTTCCAATAACTCTTGCCTTTCTTAAACCAGGCTTTAATTGTGATGTTGTAAACTTGTGTTTTACAAAGAAACTCCACATCAAATAATTTGGAAAAGCACATTGAATTTACTTTTATTCTTTAAGATAGTGTTATGTTTTATCCCAGTATCTATACCACTGAATATTGTTAAAAGTATTTACAGGATATCTAGCAAAATATTCTCCAGTAAAATATTGATGTTTACAGTAAATTTTAAAAAATGGTTTGGAAATAAGTTTTATTTCAGATTTTATTTGTATTCTAAGCAGACACAAAACACACTTAAATCCTGAAGAGATTTTCTAGAAAGATATAGCCACTTAAATAAGTTGAAACCTATGACTGAATCATCCCATTGTGACTCTTCAGGAGGACAGTCCCTTGGTCTGGGTCTCAGGGTTCTTATTTACGTTCACTTTCTGCTTTCTGTGAGTGCTGGCCCTGAGAAGAGCAAGACAGCAGCACTGATGGTGGAACTCAGGAGAGAGAGATATTTTTATCTTCAAATATCGACATCATTTCGAATTACTGACAATTGCCTTTGTACTTACACAACGGAATTACTGTAAGAAATGTTATCTTGGGAATTTTAATAGCAAGTATTATAACTTTAATATATGCATGGAATTTATTAGGTATTATTATGAAATTATTTCTGAATTACCTAGGGAAATTTGAAATTTTTTTTTTCAAAATTGCCCTGGGAAATTTGAAATAGTCCCTTTGGGAATTTTCTTGTAAATCCATTTTACTCTTCAGATGGGGATAGGTCTGGGACTCGATGAAGAAGGAGAAGAGTTGAAACAGTGGTCAAACAAGTCATTCCAATGTAAGAAGTAGGACACTCAACAGCTGTAATCCTTTTAAAACTAAAAGACATCCATTGCCATGACAAAATGTTCTATATATAAAACTCACATTGGAAATCACTATGTCTTGATTGCATTCATCTTTGCATCAGGGATTTATAACTGAGATATAAATATTTCATTGAATTTTTAATAAAGCCTTAATGTGCATGATATACAGAGAGTACACTACTACTTGAAAGCCCTGATATATGGAAACTGCAGCAGTTTTGAGATGGATCAATAAATTTCATGACATTGTGTTATGAGGGTTAGGTATCATTCTTATCTTTTACCATCCATTTCACAAAGAAAATAACTACAATTAGAGTCTTGGACTATGTCTTTGGTAAGAAACCAAATGTCTCCCAAATGTATTACTGAGGTTGTTTGGATTATTCAATGTCTGCTGCCTGACAATTTTTTTATTTATTTAATTTAAAAAAAAATCAGGATGGTGGAATACAGCACAAAACTTTGGTATATCATAAAACAAAATGGCCAATAGAGAAAAAAATACTCTATGAGGAACTAGGATTTCTAGAGAATATCCAAGATGATAAAAATGGGTTGAATTTTATGATACCAAGTGACAAGATCCCATGAGTTGCAAACTCCCTTATTAATGACACATGGGAAGTAAGATCATAAGGACTTCTGCTGGAGAGCTGTCTGGTGCTGAATTTATTCATCTTCGGAACGAGAGCTTTGTATTGGGTTATTTCTAAATTCCTTTCATGTTCCAAAATGTATTTTTCTCGTGTTTGTGCTTAGGAGCAATACATGAAATTTACACCATAGTATGCTCCTGAGGAAAATGTTAAATCCCTTGAGAGAATCTATTTAATTATTTCCTCTTGATAGAAAGGCTCTGTAAACAGTATAAACTCATGGGCAAGGGCTGGCCAAGTGGCTCAGTTGGTTAAGAGCTCACTCAAGAGTGAGCTCTGAGCAACAGCGGTTCGAGTCCCTGCCTGAGCTGTGCTGCCACTGAGCTGCCAACAGGTGGCAGGATGGCTCAGCTAAACAAACAAACAAACAAACAAACAAAAAAACCTCATGGGCCAAGAGAAGCAGATGAGCTGATGTATTACCAAAGCTTTCCTTATAACATTGATGTCTATTTATTATCGTTCAAAATTGGGGAGATTTTCTAGAATTCAGAATCTGGCTGATATACCAGTAGACTCATATTATGTTTTAATGAGATTACAAACATTTATGTGTGATGCTATGTGCTCTGTAAATTGGATAGATTTCAAAGTGCTTCCATGGAAAATATAACTTGTTTACATACTTCATTAATCATGACCTAAATTACTCAATGGGCTTAGTGTGTTTGCATGGATATTCATGTTTTTGTTTGTTTTTTCTGTTTGTTTTTGTTTTGTTGGTGTTGTTGTTGTAAAATGTCATATACTGAAGAGTAGCTAAACACCTACACTTTTGGTCATATTTTTTGTCCTTTCATTAATGGACATTAATTCTATAAGGTAACCCTTATATAATATATTGAATTATATAATATGAAAAAAAAGTCCTCCATTTTTTTATCATGTCAAATTCAGTTGGTTTTCATAATCTATTGACATTATTCTGGAGATTGACCAATGTTTATCATTGGATTTTGTGTATTTCCCAAGATATTAAATGTTGAACTGGCTCTTACTCAGTTTTTTAAGGGGTATTTCTTACGATGCTTAAAAATGTCTTCTGAATATGTTTACTTTTATATCGTATAGCCTGGAGAATGACTGGCATTTGAAGAAAGCAAACTGTTCAGTGAAGACTAAAGTAATCATCAGATTTAAATACTCTGATGCTGCCAATCCAATTTTAATCTTAGATTATTCATTGCATTATTTAAAAAGTCAATATAAGCTTTTCTTACTTGGGTACTCTACTCTCAATTCCTTCTAATTCATAGTGAACCTATTAGATATATGTTTGGTGTTTCCCAGTGCTCTTCCAGAGGAAAGAGTAATCTTTTACTGGGAAAATTTCATTGTTAACTTATTAATTATTCTCTTGAAGTAAGTGTTAAATTGTTTTTTTTAAATAAGTGTCATAATCATTTTCCTTCGGACTTCTTTAAAGTATTATTCTCTTAAAGTAAGCTTTTTTTTAAAATAAGTATCATAATCATTCTCCTTTGGACTTCTTCTATAAAGATATATATTGAGGATGTGCTCTCTGGTGCAGAGGATATGATCGCAGATTTAGGATTGATTGAATGCCTCAATTAAACGGGAAAAAAATGTTTTTAATGCATTCTCAGGCCTGGCACATGCCTTAACATTTCTTAGGTATTCAAAGGTGTTGGACTCTTAAATGAATGGTTCTGCTCACGGAATGTGACTTTCTTGGATGAGGCTCATGATCCTGTGTATTTGCTTAAACAGTGTTGTTGCTGTCATTATCTTTGATTCTTATCTTACTATATTTTATATCTGACTGTAAAAATGGAACATACATGAACAGTTTTAATACTGATTCTTCAATATTAAATTTAATTAACATGGATATGACTCAAATTTGGATTTTCAAAGGGTAATTCTCAAGGTTGTATGTATCCCAATCATTCATTGTCTTAATGTTGCAATAGCTAAACCACTCTAATTGACAGTACCTTGTGTTATCCTCAGAAATGCTTGGAAGGAAAAAAGATTAAGTAATAATTATTGTGATTTTGGTCCAAGGGAAACAAGGAAAATAGATGGAGATGGAGTAGACTCTTGGACTAATTTGGAGGCTAGGTGGGAGTCACTGATTCCCTCCAGAAAGGGAAACAGCAAAGATGACCAAGCCACTGGAGACTTTGCTATATCCAGAAGCACTAAAACTGGCAGCTAGAAAAATATTTATTTTTCAGGATAGTTTTTGTTACTTATTATAAAAGAATGGGAGTTTTGTTGAGAATGGGAAGAAAAAGTTTCTTCAGAACTTGAGAGAGAGAGAGAGAGAGAGAGAGAGAGAGAGAGAGAGAGAGAGAGAGAGAAACTAATGTACACTAGGTTGAAAAGGTGGTAAGTATGTTTGGAGATCAGTTTAGTGGTTATTTAACTCTAGTCATTTGGGCTTCAATCCCCAACTCCCTTTACCAGTCCTGGAAAAAACAAACAAAAAAAAGAGAGGTGAAGCAGTGGGGAAGGACTTACCAAGCAAAATGTAAGTACTCGCTGAGGCTACCTCTTACTTCTTTTCCCTACACCTTTGTCCCACTTTTGCATCTCCAGGTTCTTCCCAGGCACTTCCTCTTATACTACTAGCTCCTCTTCTGTCATGAGTACTCTTATGTCATATTGTTGCAATCATTTAGAATATTTAAGCAAACTTCCTCACATTAATTAATTACAGGATATTTAGGGAACTTTCATCACATTAACTACAGAGAATCAGTTTTCATAAACTACCAAGATACAGCATACAAATAAATCCTGATATTAGAAATGAAAGTAGTTGTTCACACAAAGTAATTTATAATTGACTAGTATTGTCTAGTTATCACCTCCTCTCACCTCTGTTCCCTGTGTTCAACTTGCTTCATTGACTTAAAAAAGTTTCAGTGAAAGGGGGAATAGGGGATGGAAGGGGAGGTAGGGTCCTATTTTGAAATTAGGGTTTTTTTTGTTTGTTTGTTTTTCATTTGGTCAATATTCTTCACAGATTATAAATTCACCAGAGTAGGGGACTTGTCTGTTTCTTCACCAACATATGCATATACCCAGCTTAGTGCTGCAGGTCGTAAACAATGACATTAAAGGGTGCAGGTGTTGGAGCCAGATGTCCTCGGTTAAATCTCATTCTGCCATCTTGTGATTTTGGGTGTCTAATTAATATCTCTCTGTCTCAGTACAATGAGTACTGAGTATTTCCTTAATACTCTGGTACCAAATAGGGATAATAGTTCTTATCTTGCAAGGTTGTTCTAAGAGTTAAAGGATTTAAACACACAAAACCCTTAGAAACCTACCTGGCATGCAGTATCTTAAACTTTGCTCTTATTGTTATTATTGGTGGTGGTGGTGGTGGTAGCACTTAACTAAGGAAGGAAGGAAGGAAGGAAAGAAGGAAAAAAAGAAGGAAGGAAGGAAGGAAACAAAGGGTGGGAGGGAGGAAGGAAAGGTCAGAATTTCATAGACTTATAAGAATTGAATAAAATAACACATAATAGGAGAAGAAACTGCTAATAATTAGCACTGACAAGAATACTCTACATTGAGAATTAGTGGCAAGAATCTTTGCCCTTCTCTGTATAATAGTGCTGGCAGAAGTATATGCTTTGCACACACTTTGCCCTTGGCCTCCAATACATCTAAACACCTCTTATTCCTGACACACTCTCAAAAATACCTCAAGAGCTATCCTAAATATCCTTTCCTTATGACCTCACCCCAATCCTTTTGTCCAATCCCAATGTATTGTCCTTATCATGTGATACTGAAGCTTTTCTACTGGTGATAATGTGGAATGCTCATGTGAGATGTTTGCAAGTTTCCATTTGCAAGTTTGGCAGACTGGACTTGACTCCTCACTTAGCAGGACTCTAGGCATTTTTAATGTACTAATGTATTTAGAGATTTTTAAAATTAAAATAATAGTGGCAATTTCCCAAATTTACTTTAACTTATAACCTTTTTTTTTAATTCCTGGGAACATCTTTTAAAATCTTATGGACAAGAGCAAAATGTAGATATTCCAATAATTTGATTACATGATTTCTGTTCTCCTCAAAAGAATGTAACCTTTTTGTATGTCAATCACCAACTAATGTATGGAACATTGTGGACACTTTATTCAATAATGATTATTAACTACATGTTAGATCAAACACAAGGCAATAGGAATACAAAGATAAACAAGATATGACTCATATACAGTTGAAGTTATATTGTAAATCAGCACTTCTTATAAAATCTTCATAAAAATAGACATTGCTGTACTCCCAGTTTCTAGAACTACTGAGAGACTTATTCAGTCAATTTGGCAGAAAGCAGTACTTTTGGGGAAGTTTCTGGTAAACTTCATGAGAATTATACTGGTGTATTAACTAAAGCTTTTTTAGTTACAAGTAACAACAACAAAAAATCTACTCAACTTGCCTTAAGCAAAAACAGAAGATTTTTTACAACAAGCTGGTAAGGTATCGACATCGCAAGATCAAGGTCCTAAAATAGTATTACAAGGAAATCTCTCTCCCCCTGTTGGCTATTTATTTCCTCTTTCTTGGCTTACGTTTTAGGCAGGCTCTTCTACTCTAGAAGCCTTAAAGAGCTTTAGGGGCACATTCTCACAGCTGAGCCCCAGAAGAGGAAAGAGTGTTTTTCTTTTTCAATTGTTTCAATACAAATTCTGGAATGGGTTTCATTGACCTGGCTTTGGGCATACGCCTACCTGTGAAGTTAGGCAGCTTCAAGCTCCCCTCAACTACAGAGGATGAGGAGTAATGAATTTCCAAGGAAAATCAGTATGGTAATTCACAAACACCCAACACAAAAGAAAAAAGAAAGAAAAAATGAAAGAAAAGGGATGAATACATGCCAAATTCTCAAAGACTGCTCAAGTCCTTGTCAGCTGATATTTTCGATGATGTAATCAATTAAATCTAGATATGATAATAAATATTCTTATATCATACATTTTGTATGTGTATGAGAGGAAGGGGCATTTAAACATGTTTTTCAAATGGAGATACTATTTCATCTTTTTCATTCTTTATATAATTTCTGTGTCAAGTTCAAGACAATAACGTACTTTTGTTTACTTTTTTTGTTTTATAAAATATATCTGTGTGAACTGAAGAATTGTGATTTATATCCAAATTTTGTAGCTGAGTATTTTTTTAAGAGAAGAGAAACTGAGTAACCCAATGAATACTACTGACAGTTTGTATTTATGCTCTATTTATTCACCTCCAGAAAAACAGACCACTGAGGAAATGATCATTTTTGACTCACTCTACTGAGGATGATATCAGAAAATAAAGCAATGATGTGTTCAAATATACATTTCTGCATGGGTGGCACATATGGATAACCAGGCCCTGACCCAAAAACTAAAATAAAATCCTTCTCCATCTTTTGTTTCATTTGATTCTGACAATTATTTAGTTGTCCACGAGGTGAATGGAACAGCTTGATAGATTCTAGTTTCCTGAATATCACAAATCTATTAAAGTAGGTTTAAGGCTATGTTTCTATGAGGTTTAGCCAGAATATACGAGTATGTGTATGGCAAAAACTGATTCAGGAAAGCCACATTTACTAAAATTTGATTGTAATGTTGGGTGAAGAGAAAAATCTTGCTTTAGTTTAGTTTTGCAAATATAAGCTGCTGCCTTTGCTGAATTATGATTCACCAGCGTCTGAAGGGAAATAACAACAAAAACAATAGCACACACTAGATAAACACAAGTCTTCCTTCAAGAACTACTGCCAAACGGTGTCCCATTTCTTTCATAAATTTTGCTTGAAAAATGCTACAAATGCCAAGTGCTGAATGTACAGAAAATATTTCTGTTGTTGCTCTCGCTGTATTAGTTTACAATTTATATCCCAACGGGTAGTGGTTTTGTTGCTTGTGCGATGAGCTGCCTATCAGTAAAGTACTGGGTAGTAACATTAGAAATCAAACGCTGCACTTAAACATGGGAAAGGGATCTGAAAACCAAATTTCACTTTTAAATTGAATCATTTGTGTAGAGAAAGTTAAAATTTGCAAAGGAAATCAAGAGTTATAGTAAATTAGGGGGAAAAATCAACCAATCTGTCTCTGCAGCTGATACTACTTTGAAAATCCCACTATGGTAAGAAGTATTAAATGAACAGAGATACAGAAGGACAGAGGGAAGAGAAAGGTAGAGGGAAGGCGTATGCTGAAACATTCTTTACATTGCAAATAAAAGGATCTCTTCAAGGTCCAGCTGAGAATACTTTAGCATTGTTTCCCCATATTTCAACATCTAATCCTCAATCTCGTTGGTTTAGGATCTTGTTAAAATTATTCTTTGGGAATATTAAGTGTAAGCTGGAAGGACAAAGCACTCAGGTTGTTGGGTTTCTTTAGTACGCTTGTGTAGGGACCTCCTCACATTACCAGGGTTCCATTTGTTTAAAAAAAAAAAGGAGACAAGTGTGCAAATGGATGCTAGCAGCCCATACAAGATAATGTGCTATTACAGTGAAGAATGATTTTAGATTTTAAAATCAGCTTTATCAAGCCCATGCAATGATTTGTCATTGTCAGATTGTTGTCACCTCCCTTTTGGATCCCAACAGTCTAAACATTCTTTAGTTGTGTAGAGGTGGAGTGGGGGACAACCAAAGACACGGAGGATAAATAATGAAAATGTAACAGGAGAACAAGAAAAGCTTGACGTTTTCACGTTTAAAAGGGTCAAGTTAAATGTAAGCTTCCTCATTTGTTCTAGATTTCTATCTGGGATAGAGCACTGATAACACTCTACTGGCTTCATGCATTATTAACTAATTAATTAGTTCCTACACTGTGAAAATCATTGAAATTAAACCTGCCTGTGTAAAAGAGAGAAATTTGCAGTTTAAACGGATAAACCTCTCAGAGCTATTCTTGCATTTGCCTTCATTTTACTATAATTTTAACTTTGACATTTTTAAATTTGAAGGCATTTGTACATGCACTGCTCTGAGAAATGTGCACGTACATTTTAATATGTCCTATTGGGGGAGATGTTTTTAAATGAATATATTTTAAGTTCTGATGTTTTAAAGCAGGTCATATGGGAACAACAGAAGTTATGTATAGTAAATTATAGCATTTATATGTAGATACATTTATTGTACATATTGAATAAACCTAAGCGGAACACAAGAGAACAAACTTTATTTTGAATAGCCTTACAGGGGCAGGTTATCACAAAACAAAGGCAAGACAATATTGAATACATTGTTCTTAAATATATATCACTCTGATCCTTCACATATGAATGGAAATATACACACACACATGCACACATGAGATATAGAGGGTGCCAAAAAAAATGTATACACACTTTAAAAAAGGAAAAAAAAACCTGTATTAAAATTGTAATACTAAAAGTATAGTGATAACAAAAGATGAATACAAGTCATGTATATACATTTTTGGCATATATATATATATATATATATATATATATATATATCACACATCACATACATACACATATATCGTCTGGGCACCATTTGAAAGCAAGACATCAGAATTGCTTATTTTAGGTCTGGGCTTGACTAAAGATAAGATTCTTTCATCCCCACTACTGGAATTTTGAGACACTATTAACAAGAACTTAATTATCATATACAGTTGTGACTTTAAAAACAAAGGCATTAAATCCTTGCCTTTAGAGTTATGGGAAATATTTTATTCAGAAAGCCTGTTGTTTATATAAACAATTCTTCTTAATTAACTAAATAACCACAAGCCACATTAACAAAACCATAGCAATGCTGTAAAGAAAAATCTGTGTTTCTAAGTGCCCTCAGGGTCATCTTCCAGACTTATCCAAATTACTGTAATTAAGAGGCAATTGACAACTCAACTTCTCATTGGCCATTTTTTGATTTGCAAAACTTATTGAATCAATTAACAGACCTAACATAAGAGGCAAATTTAAAAGAACCATGTAAAAGCAACTCTACCAAATTCCTGTTTAAAAAGTTTGCATGTGTTATTAAAAAAAAAAGCTTATAGTAAATTTTATAACCCTATGCATTTTTATTGTACAACTAAATATAGCATTTCAAAGGAAATGTCCTTTCTTCATCATTCATCACATTGTGGTCACATTAGGTAAACAGTTCCTTTTCATTCGTTAGTTCTTTATGGTTCATACAGTCAGCTCTTCATATCCATGGGTTCTGCATCCATGGATTCAACCAACTGTTGATTGAAAATATTCCAAAAACAAATTATGTTGTTGCTCACATGTACTATGCAGTTAGGCCTACAATGGTTGTGTTTGTAAATGAACATGTACAGATTTCTTGTCATTATTCCCTAAACAATAGATTATAACAACTATTTACATTGTATTAAGTATTATAAGTAATCTAGGGATAATTTCGAGTATACAGGAAAAAAGTGTGTAGTTTATATGCAAATATTATGCCACTTTATATAAGGGACTTGAGTATTTGCAGATTTTGGTATGAGGGGTCCTGGAACCAATGCCCCACAGTCAGCGAGGGAGGACTGTAGATCTGTGTATTCTATGGATTGAAAACATAGAGCCACATTTTTGAATTGTAAATGGATTATTTTTGCTTTTAAAAATATATAATATTTAAACATAAATTTCTCTATCCATGGTTATTGGGCATCAACTATATGATAGGTATTAAGCTATTTTCCTGGGCTACAATGTCAAATAATGTTCTCAAAGTCATTGAGCCTTAATTTAAGAGTAAGAAAAAGAAATACCTGTGCAATAAAGTGTGGTAATTGCTCTAATAGAGTTTTCTATAACCTGCACTGAAGAAAGACTTCTAAATCCAAATAAGTGACCATGGAAAGCTTGTACTGAGTTTTGGGGAATTAAGTAGATACTATTTAATGAAGTAAGGGTGAAAGAGAGAGGATTTTTATGAGCTTCCAAAAAAAAATAATAAAATAAATAAAATAAATAAGTAGCATAAAATAGAAATTGCTGAATAACAAATGATATTCTATGTTAAGCAATGACATTTTAATATTGTCCTGAAAGCTATAGGGAGTCACTGCAGGATTTTAAAATATCTAATACGATGATCAGATTTGAATGTTTAAAAAGGTCACTTTAGAAGCAGCTAGGAGAATGAATTGCAGATGGATCCAGGCTGAAGGCAGAAAGAAAAGCAGTTGGGGAAACTACAAGAATAACCCACTTGACAGGTAATGAGTTTTAAACTTAGGTATTAGCAATTGGGAAGGAGAGTAAAAGGTACAACACGTTATCAATTGATAGATGGCTGCACTGGTAGAAGATGGAAGATAGATATAAATGATGGGGTAGATAGATATAGGTATAGATATAGATTAGATATAGGTATAGATATTCATGCAAATGAGGGCATAAATAAATTTTGATTCAGAAATTTGAACTTTGAGATATTTGCATAATCTCTGAGAAAGGGTATCTGATTGTCATTTAGTTGTAAGAGGCTGCCCTCAGCCAAGGTGTGCAGATATTGAGAGGATCAGTCAGGGAGGGGGATAGATTCCTGAGGGAGCAGATACTTTAAATAGGTGACTGACCTCTCTCCTTGCAGGAGATTACCGAGAAGTAGTTGGTCAGGTAGAAAGAAAACCCACAGAGGCTATCTAACAGAATTTTTCATGGTAATTAATAAAACCCCTAAGAGGCAATTCTATACTCCTGCCCCAGATATGTAGTACACGGTTTCACATTTTCTACTTTCTGTGATGATCCCACTAGCAAGGGACCTAAAGTCATAGGTATTAAAAATAAGAAATAAGTTTGAAATTTTCATAACCTGACAAATTAGCCCATATAATAGAAACTGACTATAAAATCAGAAAATATTATGGTAAGAAAATAGTCTTTAAAATATGTCAATCAGTGTATGAGGCACCTATATATACAATATGCTAGACTGATTCTAACAAATAAAAGCAAATTTATGCTTTATATAAAATGATACCTAGGATGACTTGCCTTCCTAAACAAATTAAATTAGCAAAGTTTATTGCATTCAGAATTATCTTGATTATGCCTAAGTCAACAGAATAAAGTTGCTATTAGAAATCTCTCAGGGGATATTTATGGAAGCCTACATTTTCAATGTGTGGCTTCTTTGGTGAGGACTGTCTCATGTGAACAAGTCCCAAATCCAGTGGGCTGTTGAGTCCCAGGTCCCTTATGAGCCCAGGTCAGACCTTTCCTCTTTGTGGGAGCACACCTTAGGCCCCTGATGTATACACTCCCCACGGATACTGACTGGCTGTAGGAAGCGAATCCTTCCTTCTCACCTTCCTCATTTCTGTTTCCCCAAACTACCTGCATATGAAGCTCCCATTCTCCACAATTTTTGAAGGATTTTCTACTACCATTTACTACGGAAAAACATAGGGGTAACCATAATACTTTCAAACCTGGAGAGATTACCAAGTTTCTAAGAACACACATATTCTTTCAAACAATTATTAATGAGAAAAGACATTCTTAGGACACCCAATTGTCTGCTATTTTTGCACTACATTTTATACATATGAATCTTGTGAGAAGCTATCTGAACACACCTATTTTTCCTCTGGGATTTTCTTCCTGCAGCTGTTGTTGGAGAAGATCACTCTGGTCTGGGGAACTACAGAGCTGCATCTTGGGAGAGCATACATTCCACAGTAAACCCAGCCACACAAAAACTCAAGCTCACACTTGAATCTGCCCTATTCTAATGGATTAGTGATCTATTCCCACTGTAATTGCCTCCTAGTGAATATGGGAAACCTTCTCTGGTGGAAGATAATCAAGTGGTTCCACAATTCTCATAAACCACTCTTTCTCAAAAACAAATTGCGAAAAACAAAACAAAGCAAAACTGAGCTTTAATCCAGGAATGCAAACTTAGATTAAAATTTATGAATCAATCAATGTAATTGACTAAATGGGAGAAAAATCATGATATTTCAGTATCTGCATAAACACCATTTGATAGACTTTAACAGTAAAGCTTTTATAATAAAAGCTTAGTAAATGAGTAATAAATGAGAATATTCTTTACATAATAAAGGATCTTAACAAAGACTCTTGTAAAATGCACACTAAATGGTAAAATACTGAAAACGTTTACACTGAGATCAAACAATGAGGCAGGCATATTCACCATTACGTCTTCTATTTAACACACTGTAAGCAAACTTTTCCTAAACAGGGCACAAAAGGTATGAATCAGAAAGGAACAACAATGAAAAAAAAAGAAAAATGATGACTAAATTAAGAATTTCTATTCATCAAAAGACATTGTCAAATGAATGAAAAATCAAGCAACAGAATGAGGAGATACTGGCAACATATAAATAATAAAGCTCTCTTATCCAGAATACATAAAAGAACTCTAAAAATTTTATAGTTAGCCTAAGTCAGACCACTCAAGAAGAAATAGGTAAAAAAATTAGAGATACTTAGGAGAAGAGTGCCCTCTAAAAGTAAGTAAAGGTCCTTGATCTCATTAGTCATCAGGAGAATGTAAATTGAAGCCAGGACATCTGTAGACCAGTATACCCACCTGAATGGTGAAAGGTGTGGGTGGGTGGGGTACTGATACTAGAATAGCTACTAATGTTCTATTTCTATATATGGTGTGTGTACTCAAGCATGTTTACTTTATGGAAATATATAGAGTAGCATAGCTATGATTTGTACACTAATGTGTTATACATCAACAAACATTTTAGGGAAAAGTTACAATTGAAAAGTTAAGAACAGAGCAGAGCTCTTGCCGAGATTTGAAATTGATGATAGGAAATTCATACTGATAGGAAGGAAGACTCATGAAATTCCAGTCATTCTGCTGAAAGACAATCTGGGCCCAGATTGCAGATGGTAAGAAAAGGACAGGAGTGGGAGTGCCCTGCAGGAAACCACAACCAGAAATACCCACCAAGTACATAATAAGGAACACAGAAATTCAGGGCTGCTTGCTGTGGGTGTGGGTGCGGTGTGGTATAACACATTTTAAGGATGAAAATTTTGTACAGGAAAAACAAACAACAATCTAGTAGAGGAAATATGAGTATTTCAACTTCCTGTTTAGGTTGTAATTTCCAGTGGATTCTCATTTCCAGCATGCTAGTGCCAGGTGCTTATGCTTTTCACATGCTTTGGGGATGAGGTCCAAAAAATAATCAGGTGATGGCTAGAAAGGAATGGTATTTGACTATGTTTGTTCAGTTTTCTTTTCCTAAAATGATGTAGGTCTCTACTACTGATCTAGTTTTCTTTGGCACATGTTTCCTCTCATTAGCTGTGAAGATATGCTTGCATCCTTCTATATAAACCAAGTACACAAATGAGTTAACCAGATGACAAAGGTAGCTTTTTTATTTTAAAGTGTTGATGGTTATTAAAAAAAAAACATTCTTAATGGAAACCAGTTATTATGATCCTTCCTTAATAAGACAATTTCTACAAACCATAAAGCAATAATACAAATCCTCCCTTATAAAAAATATATATACAATTCTTTACAGGACTGTAATTTGCACGCATCTGAAAAATCATCCCCAAAGACCTCCTGTTTTCAAATCCTAATCAGACTCAAAAAAAAAAAAAAGCACTTTTCGGAGTTCAATGATATTTTACATTAACCTCAAGATTTCACCTGCCACTTTACTTGTGAACCCCTTTTACTCATTTTAAAGTATTGGATTTTATCAAGCAATCAAAATAATCTAATTTAAGTACTCTTGTAGTTAATTGTCATTGTAGCTGCTTATGGTGCTTAATTTATTCTTAAAGTGGGCTATGTCCCAGGAGAAAATCGTTCACTTTATGACCATTTAAAACTGGCAATCTGCACCAAGAGAATTCATTCATTCAGCAATGATCTATTTGTCTATGATGATGACAGATAGATAGATAGATAGATAGATAGATAGATAGATAGATAGATAACTATTTATTGATCACCTATGATGTGGAAGAGACTGAAGCTATGCCATAAACTTTGTCCTTGGCACAATGACGGTATAATCATCTGTTGGTTTATTATTATAACACCTTTAAGACCTACTATGGATCTGGGTCCAAAACAGATGTTCAATAATTGTTTATGTACTTAAAGAACCTGAGGAAGATAGGGCTCTAACAAATTTTATAAATAAACCAGCCAAAGAAGAAAAGACCTAAAGGAAAAGAAATACATCCACAATGTATGATGCTTGCTATAGTCTCAAACATTGTTTGAAAAGGAAGTCCTTATTCATATATACACTCTAGGTATTATTTAAGTTAATTCAGAATTAATGTTACATATACTTGGTATTTGATTTTGCATAACTGAATCACATTCCTGAGGTTTATGCACACTATGGTGACTAGAATAATTGAACTGGGCATGTAGGAGACAAACACTGAGAGGTCCATAATATGGCAAGCTTTGTTTGTTAGGACTGGGCAATAGGACCAAGGCATATGCCAAGAGCTGGGAATCCCTGGATTACTGTGGCATGATTCTGCCAGATTTGGCTGCAGCAGAGCCAGCCAACCATAAATCACGATGGATCTGATTGAACACTCATCTCAGTCTTTTGTTCTGCAAATGCTGGCTCCAATTCAAGTGGGAAACAATTAAATAAATATACCACTTACCAACTTAGCTGTACAAACTCTTGTAATTATACCACTGACCCCAAAGAAGAAAAATCTAAAAACATAATTGCCTTCATGGGATCTGTACTCTGTCAAGAGAAGGAACACACATGGTCTACAAAAGAAAATAATTTAAACCAAAATGTCATCGGCATTGAGGCCTTTATATATTTTGTGGTTTGTTTCACTGGAACAGGAAGAGTATTCAATTTGTAACATATTGGTATGATTATCTTGAACTGAGTTGATCTCTGCTGAAGAAACCGTATTATGTTGCTATTTCTTGGATTGTAAGGGTTTCTCTGTTCAGATAGGAAAAAAAACAAAAACATTTGATTTCTATTTGTCAAATTTTTGTATTTCCAGGGCAAACTATTCCTATATAATTGTGTAAGATCTACTAATAAATAAAACAGGAGCTAGGATCTGGTTCCTAGGAGCTAGGAACTAGAGCCAAAGAAGACATCTACATAAAAATATTATGTTGTTGAAAAAATATAGTTTTACATAAAATGGGCAAAACCTTGTAGTTTTTGTATAGTGTCTATTAAAAAAAGCCTAGTTTAAATCTTTATAATCATTTATTCCAGATAAAAAACAGCTGTTGGACCCTTGCTTGCAGATTTTTAAAAACATAGAATACATCACTGGAAATAGAATGTTTATTTCTATCATTTTCATTTAACACAAAATGTAGTTTACCACTGTAATTGTTCTGACAATCATGTTGCCCATCTGTGAGTCTCACTTAAAATAGTCAACTTCTACACTTTCTGTAATGTGAAATCAGTTTTGGTGAGTGTAATGAAAACTGTTATGTAGTAAATGAGAGACAACAATTGTGTTTCAGATAAAAAAAAGAAAAGCAGAAAAGACGCCCCCGGTAGTTTGGTTTCCCTACAATATAAACAACAACACAACAACAACAACAAAATCCCTGCAGTTTCAGTTACTAACCTCTGATTCAGATCCCAGGAATGCTGACTGATTTTAGCAAAGATCCTTTCCAAGAATTAATCATGGACATAGTGGATCTAAATGGACTCTTAGAGAATCATACAGAGGGAGTTTGAATTTCACAGGTAAACTCAGACTTGAGCAGTATTGGCTGGCCTGAAGCACAGAGCAAAGTGAGCCAAAGTTGATGAGAACTGTCTTTACTTCATCCTGACATGACAACACTGTGTCACACATCGCTTCTGGTACGGCAATTTCTGTCAAATACAAGCATTATGGTGTGTCGTTATCCACCTTGCTTTTCAGATCTGGCACCATGGGACTTCTGGCTCTTCCCCAAAGTGAAAATGACCATGAAAGGTAAATGGTTTGAATCGATTCAGGACATGGAGGCAGCCATGACAGCACAACTAAAGACACTGATGAAAGAGGACTTCCAGAACTGCTTCAGGAAGTGGCAAGAACGATGTGATAAGTATGTTTGAAGCAAGGGGGAGTATTTTGAGGGGGATTAATGGCAACGTGTTTTTGTTTTTTTTTTTACTGTAGTATTTTTTTAATTTAAACACTCGCCATATTTTTTTATCACACCTCATATTTTCATCTTCTTATGACATTAATATCATGCCTTCCCTCAGATATACACTGATGTTTTGGAGAGAAAAAAAATGATTCTCAACTTTCTTAGGCTTTAAAACTGAGGCCTGTGAATTAGACTGACAAAAGACATATTAACAGAAGAAAAGGCATAAAAATTTTATTGGCATTTTTACGTACGGGGGGCGGCGGGGGCGAGTAATGGTGGGGTGCTTCAAGGGAAGAAGTGAAAACGCAAAGAAACAGTTAGATTAGGGAAATTATATACCGTTTTATTGAAGGGCAATACATTGTGGAAAAGTGACTAGATAAAGAAAGGGGAGTTTGGACTACTAACAGCAACCAATTGTAGGAAGTTTAATAGCAAATGTGTAGTAGGTAAGTGTTTTTTAGTAAGGTTTGTTATGCAGACTCAGGTCCTTTCTGGTAATAAGAGTCTTCTCCAGAATCAATTTCCCCTTCCAGTTATAGGAGAAGAAGACACCTTTACAAAGGGAAAAAGATGCCCTGCTTTTAGTATATAGATATTTAGTCAGAAAAGGGGAGAACAGAGAGTTCCTCCTTTGTTAGCTGTTTCTCAATTACTTTCAGCTCAAAACAATGCTTATGCCAAAGTGGCATATTTTAGGCATACTCTGATTCCCTTTAATAGTTGTCAATCTCATCTACCTCCTACCCGGTTATGTATATGAAGAGGGATGGAGGAAAAAAGAATGAAATTCAGGAAACAAATCTGGTTCCCTTAATGCAATTGCCAAAAGAAAAACATCTCCTGTTTCTGAGATTTACTATTTATGGACAATTTTACTAAACCATTTGCTTATTTATAAGAATGACTTGCTAGAATTCTGTTTTCCTTCCTTTCCAGCTGGTGATTTATTATCTCATATAAACAGCTCTGAAACATCTCAATTCTCCAAATTTTATGTCAGTAGTATGATTGTTTTCCTTCATTAATGGAGAGTAATAGCAAGTACACCTTGTACACCCATCTTGATACAAACCCTGTACACCCATCTTGATACAAATCACCTTTAAGAGAATCCTGTATCAGTGAAGTCTATTATAACTGACTATGTAAAACTTTACTTATTGACATACATTCAAAGCTAGAATTAGTGTAGGTGGATTTCTTTAAAAGAAAGTGTCATGCTAATTATTTTTTTATCTATAAATGTTTGTCTTTATCTTATATCTGTTTTAAGTGCATTAAATCAGTTTGCAAATATTCTTATTTATAAAATACTGGTCCTACACATTCAAATTATTTAATAGGGAAAAGTATCATTTTGGAAGTTTGAATGATTCACATTCTTCCTCTTCTTTTTCAAGAAAAGGGGAAGAAATGAATGTCCTTAGTGAGCTGCTGTCTGTAATGGTTTTGGGAAAGTTCATATCATACAGTACGACTTTCATATCATATTATAATAGCTGCTTTCAAGAGTTATGATTGATTAGGGCTTACTAAAAATTCCAGTGTCAGTTGCAGCCTTAACGGCAACAATTCCCCTGTATTTGTAACAGTCTAGCCCTTCAGATCTTGACTTTTTTTTTTTTTTCCACCAAGAAGAGAGAGGTCTCTTACTGTCTCTAGCAAAAGCATTGCATGAACTGGCTATAACTTGTAACCTTAAATTTATTTGTATTTTTTCCATAGACACAATACATAACATTATTTTTTTGATTTAAAAAAGTTTTCAAAAAAATTAATGAGAATTTAAAGTATTACTCTGAAATTAAGTTTAAGATTTTTAAAATTTTAATCTGAATTCAAGTGTGTTTTTCTGCAGGGGTATAGTCTGGTGTTTTTTGTATTTGTTTTGGTTTTGGTTTTGGTAAGCTTTCCTAGATCTAAATTTTTTGAAGTTTTATTTCATTTTCCTGAGGAATGGGCAACTTATTATTATTAAAGTCAAATAGACTTTTCTTATGTAAGATAAAACTTACTAATAACATAGAAAGTTATTTAGCAAAGTACTATGGGCTGACAAATTAATGATTGTCATGGTATATTAATGAATTTGATCATTAAATTTTATTTTTCATGACATGAAAAATTAAAAGTGAAGACAAAAGATGTCACTGTGATTAAATAGCAAATTGCCAAGGTGAATCTGTCAAATTTAATTATTGAGTTTGAACTTTTCCAATTTGAAAAAAAAATTGACAAAACAAGAAAGGTTTGGAGTCAAACATTCAATATAGTTATTTCAGTAGGAGAAAGAAACCTGAAAGTAATCAAGCAAACAACACTTAGAAAAACACCTACAACAAGTACAATTATCCGCTACTGAAAAAATTGCTCCTTTATTTACAGAATGAATTGACGAGAATATACCAAAAGCTTTACTTTTTTTCAATGATATTATTAATAATTTAATTGATTCTAATGATGATATCTTGACATATTAGGCAACATCTCTATATTTAGCAGAAGACAGAATTTACTAGAGGGCAATGTACTACACGTACATTTAATATATTGCTTTAAAAGGTGATTTCATGAATTGAGGAAAGCAGATTCTGAAGAATTTGGCCAAAGTGAAATTTGATTAAAAAAAAAAAAAACACGTTATGTCTCTTCTCCAACAATTATAAAATTAATGTACACTCTGTAGATTTTCACTAAAATAGAATCTTTATACTAAGTAATGTTGTCTTTCATTGTTCAGAGTTTTTTAAAATATTTTTTTCTTGAATGGGAACTTATTTTCTGAATACTAAGGAGAATTCAATTTATCAATGTCCCACAGGTTGAAACAGCATTCTTAGCTCATTTTCATATACTATAACTTAATTCCCATTTGATTTAAAAAAATAACTTATACTGATAATATATGTTGATTCGACATGCGAAAAGAACCATAAGTGAATCTATTTTGAGAAATACATAGTATGTTCTTTGTAGTCAGCAAATATTTTCAAACACTCTTTTAACCCATGTGTGGAACTTATTAATGATCAAAATTCTGCCTTGTTAAGACCTAAAACATATTATGAACGAACTAGATACAGGAGATAAAACAATCTATCTAAAGTATTTAGTCAAAGAAAACATACCTTTGTTTTCAAAATTCTTCATGTATTTCTGATTTTATTTTCTCAGAATATTATTATGTAACTTTAGAATAAATACGCTACAATGGTACTTTAACAAATTACTTATGGTAAGGATGTTTTGAGTGAAATTTGTTGAATTTCATTTTATGTTATATAGAGATACATAGTGAGATAGACACAATCATGTAAGTATAAAACATTTTTTTTGTGCTAGTTGTGCATTTAGAAAAATAAGATATTTCCGACTCTTGCTCCTAAAATTTATCTAATATAAAACAACCTACTTTACAAATATTTTCATTTTTTGCATTGTTTATTTCACTTATGTTTGTATCACTTGAACATAACCAGTTGCCCCTCCCTTCCAAAATAAAAAAAGATGAAACAGATTCATGTGGGTTTATTCAGGTGGCAGGGAGAATGTACTATTTGAACCAGCAAAATAAAAATTTGCTTTAAATTGTTTACATGGTATTAAATATTTAATTAATGCATATGGTAAAATAACTTGAAAATTCTTTGTGTATAAACATATAAAAGTTAATGAGGACTTCCAGAAGACCAAACAAAACTAAACATAGTTGTTCTGTAGTATAAATTGGTTTGTAGGAACATGGAATCTTACAGCAGGAAAATATTTTAAAGATGAGTAAATTCATTCCACACACTATGGAGTAAATTGTTATATAAATTCTATGATCAAGTGACCATTCTTTCTGCTTAAACACATGTTTCCACCTCACAGAACAGAGCACTACTTTTTTGGGCAGCTTGATAAATATTAGAACACCCGCCCTACACACACACTTTTTTTCTTATATTTGCTAAAAGAATGTCAATTCATTTATTTTAGTTCTACCTGCTGGAAATTTCTAAGTTATGCATAATCCCTTTCCTATTCTACAGTCTGTCATTTATATTAAGGGTACTTTGTATTTTCTCAATTTTTTTTCAGCAAAACAACTGTAGCTCTTTTAATTTCAACATGGTCTTTAGAATAGATAAAAAAAAGCTGTACCTAGAGAAAGGAGGCTCATGTACATGGATAAGACCTGATACATCTCAAGGCAATTTGACTGCATCATAAGGTTCACAATAACCATTTAGTAAATATGCTTAGATGTGCAAAGCCAATGTGAATGGCTCCTATTCGTAGTGAAAGAAACTAGATCTCTTTAAATGCACATTACCATAATATCCACCTCCTCAATATTGCAGTATCAATAAAAATGTCCATCATTATAGGTATTTACCTGTTTGACCTGTCATCCAACATCCCAGATGAATTCCTTTCTGAGATTTATCTTCCCTTTACCCATGTTCAACATCATGAAGACTGAACCACCAATCTCTGATAAAGTCCACCTCTACCCTCCCACTCCCATTTCCATTCCCATTCTTGAGAGACATTGTGCTTGGATTTAATTAAGACCTCATCTAGCATGTTAATTGCCCCTCCTATTTTGTGTCATCTGCAAACTTAATAATCATGCTTCATATGTCTTCAGCTAAGTCATTAATATAAAAAATGATGGTCTACAAAATGAAGTCATCTCATCTCTGGGAGCTCACAGGATGATCTGAGCCATTAGGAAAGAGAAGTTAATATTAGATGAATTTATTTACATATTTTTAATCTATACATTTAGACTATATTCATTTTACTAACACTTGTAATATTAATTGACTCATAATCCAACTAGATTTTGATGTCAGAAAGAATGAGAGTAGTTTAACACAGAAGGTTTGATTATGACAACCTAAAGGTTTTTTTCATATTTTGCACATTGCTGCATGTTGCAGTTTCTGTGTTGTAGATGGATTTCCTTGTTATTTAAGTGTACAAATAGCTTCAAAGATTTTAGCTAAGAAGTTTCAAATGAAAATAATATTATTTTGCAAATGTAAGCAAAGGAGAACAAAATGGCAGAACTAATATTCACCTTCTAGTATAACCTCATAATCAGGTACCTTACACCATGAGAGTCTAAGCATATTTGGCAGTGTCAGTCCCCCAATTTTGTAATTTTTGAGAAGATATTTCAAATTCAGTTTTGTATACTCAATTGTTGAGGATGAATATAGCAATAAATGTATTTTTTTTGCCTTAGGATATTATTTAATAATTAAGTTAAAGTATCACAAGTAAGACATTTTGAAAGCATTCAGAATGCTATTAACACATTTTTAGTCAGAGCAACTTTTGTATGGCCATAAATCACAAGTTATTTGCTCAATTTTTATCTCCTCCTTGTGAATTTCACATTTTGTGTGGGTTTTATAATCAACAAAATTTTAGCACAGAAATATGTAAATAAATTATATGTGAATAAATGTAAATACTCAAAATTGTTTTCTATATTACTTTATATGTTTCAAACAAAAAAGTTGCACGATCGCCACTTTAAGAAACTTCTCTCAACTAAATGATCCAAGTTCTATGGGAAATATTGTTCAGGCAGATATGAATTTTCCCAACAGTCCATACTAATTTTTCCTGACAACAATGATATATCAGAGACTTGCCAAGTATTCAACTTAAACCCAACAAGGTGGAATTTCCTGATTTGCTAGTTGATTATGTGAGTGGGAAAGAAACTATGCTAATTTAGAACTGTCATGTTTCTTATACATCATTCTTCTTAAATATTCACAAATCATCAACTTATCAAGGCTGAGGTTTTTCCAGGACATAATATCAAGCTAAATGTTTAACATTTCACTCCAGCCAAGACTAAAAATATTTTTATAATTTTTAGGGGATAGCTGTTTAATGTTATTTAAAAAAGATGTTTAAAAATCTATAAAAGTGTAGGCTCAATATTGGTTGTTCTAGAAAGTTCTTAAGATGGCTTACAAAAATACATAAATAAAAAACAGTATAAATAAGAATGAGCAAAGGAATAAGTGTAACTGAGACTGGGAACATAAAATGCAAACAGATTAGGCTTTAAGAAATAGTAACCATGACATGTACTTGCCTTCTCTTCCACATTGAAGCTTCATGTGAAAGTGTCTGATGGGCAGAAGCTAAATCACATCCTGAAACTTAGCTGATAGGCACCTAGAAAATGCAGAATTTAGTTTCTCAGCCTCTGCAGCACAGGAAGACACAAGAGAAGGAGGACGGGATGGATATTGAGTTAGACTATCACATCTTTTGCAATAGGCAAGCATATTTTAAGCTGAGGGAAGGGGAAAACATGTTTTATAATAGAAATGCTTGCTATTCCCCTTAGCATTAAGGCAGGCCTCAACTCATTCAGAGATTGAATTGCCTTTATAACCTCTCTTCAATTGGGTGCCACTGTTTCATATTTGTCAACTCCTTCCATTTTGTGGTTCACAATTTTCTGGCAAGGTAAAGTTTCAGTCAGTTCCCTTTGTGCTCCATTGAAATTTTAGACTGCTCCTTGATGTATTCCTCATGGGAATCATTGCGATTGCACCACTGAAATGTTGTGATGCTTATGTAATAGAGGCTAAACTATAAATGCTCAGTGGAGAAAAGTCCATATTATATGGGTCATCATAGTTTCCCTGCTTCCACACCCTGTGCTTATTCCATCAAATCCTAGGGCATGCATTGTTAGAGAATCAGGATAATAGTTGAGGCAATTAAAACCAAAAGAAGCCCAGATAGGCCAGCTTTACTGACACAGTGCAGAGCTTAGAGACAGTGGGGCTATGAAAAAAAAGTGAATATTAACATTAATATTGTGATTGTAGGTTCTCAGTGATAGGAGGAAGAAAGTAGGTAGAACTAGTGGTCACACATTGAGTCTTCTGTTAAGTGTCCATAGAGAGAAGAAAGTATAATTACTTTCATTTTTTGATTCATACCCTGTGCTTCTTTGAATTTAATAATTCCACAGTGAGGCTGGTCCAAATAGGCTAGAGCAGCGGTTCTCAACCTTTCACAGGGATCGCCTAAGATCATTGGAAAACACATATTTTCGATGGTCTTAGGAACCGAGACACCGCTCCTCTATCCATCTCCAGGCCCACATGCAGATACGCCCACATACAAATACCCGGCAACCCCTGTGAAAGGGTCGTTTGACTCCCAAAGGGGTCGCAACCCACAGGTTGAGAACCGCTGGGCTAGAGGCTCATGTGTAAATTACATGTAAAATTTAAGAAAAGTGGCCACCCTAGAAAAGAGTTTTTTCATCACGCCTTTATCAGGTCTACCAACTCCACCAGGTTCCTGCAGGATATAAAAGAAATGACATTTTAAATGACAAACTATTAAAATATTAGAAATGCAGATTAAATCCTGTCAATTGTCTCAGAGCACATTCAAAAACCTGGAATGCCATGCAGTGTGAGTGTAGGGGTGTCAAAAGATGAATCTAGGGAAGTAAGTGTGGCCATGTTAGGAAGAATCTAATAGGAGACTTTTATTACATTCAAAGAGTATTGGGTTTTAAGAAGGTCACTGACAGGATTAGATTTGCATTTCAGCAAGTTGTCTCTGGCTATAATGTGGAGAATGGCTTAGTGGAAGAGAACAAAATTAAAGAAGGGGAAACCAGTTAAGTAACTATTATAAGAATCCAGAAGAAAGATCATGGTTTTATTAAGAGGTAGTGGGGATAGAGGCAAATGGGTATAATCTAAAAATTCAGGGGGGTATGTTTTGGATTTTTTTTAGAATGGTGATTGCTTGGATATAAAGGGTGAGGGAGGAAGTGTGGAAATGAGATTAACCTCTAAATTTCTGGGCTAGGCAACAGGGAAGGTAGTGGATTTGGTTTATTGAGATAGGTAATTTATGAGAGTAAGTAGTTTTTCAGGGAAGATGATATATCAATCATATAGCAGTTATTTTTAATATATAAGTTTCAGGTGTACATTTTAATTTGACATATGTATACACTATGAAGTGATATCTCTCTCCCAAAAGCCTAGTTACTGTCCATCACCATATGATTGGGATATGGTGAATTTAAGGTGCTTATCCAGTTGAACGATCAAATTTGCAACTGATTTTTATACACGGGGATAACATTTCCTTTACTGTTAATTGCTGATTCTACTGTTCCCCCCTCTGAAATGTTCTAACTATATATTTACCAAAAAAAAAAAAATCCCACCACTTCCCAGTATCAAGTCACATCATGCCTGAGTAATGAAACAGCTTTATTTGGTCATCATGAGCTGTTCCAAACCTGACCCTCCTATACAGACCTCAGGTAATTGCTCTTCAACAGAATTTCCATGACATTTGATAGGGTTATTTTATTTTCCTTAGCAAAACCTTACTTGAACAATAGAGAGTGAAATGTGCATTGACAATGAATTTAGTAATCAACTTTACTCTCCTTACTGTTCTGTTTCCTGGCTCCTGATGGCCCTCTATGTTTTTACAACCTGCTACCAAAAGCAGCCACACAAAACCACCTTTTGCATCCTGTCAGTGAGCTCCCATTGGAGCGCAAGTTTCAATGATCAGAAGTGGATGCCCACAAAACATGGCTTTCCACTTTGCTTTGGTTTTCATGTTATTATGTTTCTTAAGACTAGCTATTAAGAATGTTGAGGCTGACATGATTTTGAAACACAGAACACTGTCAAATGTGTAAAATGAATTAAAAATCTAGTTTTAATGATGGTTTAGTATTTATGTAGACACACAAACACACATAAGCATCGCAAACACTTTTTATAATGCAACAACTAGAAGTTGACTTAATAATAACCAAAACTATAGACAGCTACTTAGAATTAATGAGAACATATTCATGATCAAGTTTCATATTAGCCATATTTTGTTTTAGAGTGAATAGAACTGAGAATCTCAACAGGAAAACCGTATGTATTTATCTCTATGACTACTGATCCGTAGCTATAGACTATTTAGTTGACACTTAAAGTACCTCAACAGTATAATTATTTCTTTGTTCAACAAATATTAATTAAGAAGACAGTGATTGTGATGAATTCACCAGTCAACCACTTGTTTCGTTCCGTAATTTATTGTAATCCCCCCTTAAGCCACATTACTCCATACATATTGCCTGTGCGATGGAGCTCACTGAGAAGCAAATCATTAGCAATGTCATAGCTGCTTTCATGTTGACTTATTCCAGAACAGAAAAAAGGTTATGACATGGACACACACAACTGAGAGCAGAAGGCTTTTTCTTCAGCATAACTTTGGAGTTGATTTGGCCTATTACATGCCTTATTGCATTTTGTTCAGAATGTTGTATAATTCAGTTTGCTATTATCGCTTCTGTTCTGCTGAGAATACACAGACAGTCTAATCCATCCTCCTGTGCCAGCGAGAGCATGAATAATATGCTGTCTAGAATACAACGGGAAGGAAATTATCTTCATCACTTTCCCGGAGTCTCTTCTTAAGCTGACTATGTGGTTTCTCAGGCTGCCTGCCGAGCATGCTACACACTGGGGCCCACGGCAAGTAGCCTTTAGCCAGCTTGGCTCCTCTGACTGGCCACTGCTTCTCCTGTTCCTTCCCCTTCTGTGTCTCTGCTGTCTCCTCCTCTGCTGGGACCTGATATGCACCAGGAGCAAACTAAAAGATTTGACAACAGTGGTCAACGTTTGATGGAAGAAACACAATTACATGTAAAAAAATAGGATGTAAAAGTTGTATCCTTCCTTAATGTTGGTTATTTTCCTCTATTGGTTTCTAGATCATGAAGATGAAGTGATATCATGAGAATAGAGCTACTTCTTACTTGGGAACCTCCCACCCCCAACATTAGGAGCATAAAACAATGTACAGGTAGGAGGTGGTGTAGACTCTCTTTGTTTTAGGTTTGAAGGAAAAAGGTCTCTTTTTTGGCCCATTTTATTCTTATATTGGAATGATAAGAAGCAGAGGAGCAAGTAAAAATAGACGGGGTTCTTTCTTAGGCCTGCGAGGAGGAGGGATCTCAGCACTCATGATGTCCAGACCACTAATCACTAGGGCAGGAAGACAGATCGAGCTGGTAAACAGTGTTCACCAGTCTGAAAACAGTATGAACACAGGGACTGATATCTTTGTTACTGTAGTCCTAGTGCTAAGCACACACTTAACATAGATTATTGCAGGGACTCAGTCAGTGTTCACTTAATTAATCATATTATTTGGTTATGGGTTCATTGATTTAATGATAATTTCATTGTCTGGTCTATCCTGAATTTACACCAGGGAATCTGGTTGAGAAGAAGGCTATTAGGTGAATATATAGAAATCATAGGAAGATTGGTATTTCTGCCTGATACAGCTAAAGCACCCCAAAGAGAAATGTTAGCTAAATTGGTCATAGAGGGTAGAGTGATGTTTCTGGAATATGTTGGTCCTTCTCCAACCAAAGATGAACCCCTTCCAGTCAGAAAATTATATTTTGCCTGCTCTTGTCGGTTACAATAAATTAGACCCTACTTTGTAAAAATAAAGTAGGATCTATGGCCTTTGGCTAAACCATCACATGTGCATAAGCAGATAAGGTTATCACCTGTATGGTATGAAAAAGATATTAGCAAAAATGTCCACCCCAAAATATTTTTTTCTGAAAACTCTCAACATGCCTAAAATTCCACAACTACAGGTGTTTCACCTTGGGTAGTGAATGCTTGCTAACTTGCTACTTTAAGTTAGTATACAAATAGTTTTCCATTTTCAAAATTAAATACTTCTAGAAAGCTGCTAAAATTGATTTGAATTTTCAAACATAATTTTTATATTACTACATTTCAATTTTATTGCCCTGTAGATAAAAATGTGATCCTAGCTTTCTTTTTAAAAACAGCTGAACAGTGTAAAATTTAAGAACATGAAATGGAAATTTTGTTCAATATTAGTAATTATTAGTTCTTACAATGATATTATCTTGCAGTAATATTTATGATAACCTAACAAAATGTAAGCCTCCTATGGTTTTTGAATCTTGACCTATATTTCATGTTATACTGTTAAGTGTAGCATATTTGAGAATGATTTGCTTGAACCTCTAGGAATATTCATTTTCCTGATTGCTTTTCTTGATTATATAGGTATACCACAGATGTTTGAAGTTTGAATATACTTAGATATATTTAGAAATTTATTTTTGAAAATATGATTTTTAGTCATTTTAAAACATAATGATAGCATGTGCTTTATAAAATATCTTTTTTCTGAAGCACTTACTTTATATTTCCTGACATCTGTGAAGTGAAAAGGAAGGAAATATGTCATTAACTTTATTTTTACTCAAAATTGATTGTGATTTGTCCAAGCTAACATGGCTATAAGACTCTGATGTGCCTTGCAATTTTTTATTCAAAAATTTACTATGTTAAACAATTTTATAAACCAGTGTCATTGGTTGCATCAGACACTATGCTGTTGATATATACTATATATCAGGACACTACACGGATTGTCAAAACATCACCCTAGGATGACAGTGAACCAATTGCCTTATATAGGAACCAGAAGAAATTAGCAAAAAATAGGTATACAAAAGAGTTAAGTCTACCAAAAAACATATTTGAGAGAAGCCAATTTGCTATATAACTAAATTACCTATTCATTAAAAGCAAAGTTTGTTAAAGTAGGTAAAGGGTTTGGGCTGAGACCAAGTACAAG
>NW_017731737.1:981978-983422 GCF_001890085.2 Hipposideros armiger | reverse complement strand
TTTACTGGCTAAAAACTCCCTCACAGACAGTGCCGTGTGAGCTGGTGCATTGTTGTGATGAAAGAGCTCCTTTGGGACCATTTTTGCACACACCTTTCTCATGCCAAGATTTTCAGTTAAGATTTTCCTGTTTTTTTTTTAATTGATGTTTACTTGGTTTGCTATGCTTCTCACAGTTAGCCGATGATTTTTGACACCCAATTTGATGAATTTTTGCATGTTTTCATCGGTTCTGCTCATTACTGGCTGCCCTGACCTCTCTTCATCAGTGACGCATTCTCTCACTTCAGAAAAATGTTTAATCCATTTGTACACTGCCGTTTTCCTCATGGCATTGTCCACATAAAATTGGGCTAATATGTCCCTGGTTTCGTTTCCACTCTTGCCAAGATTAACAAGAAATTTAATGTTTGTTCACTGCTCGAATTCAAGCTCAGAGATTCTCATGACGGCACACAAAAACACACAACAATAATGAATGCCACTCAGCGAGACACCACTGCATGTCAACATGAACACAGCTGTGAGACACTGATATACCAAGGTTATGAAACCTTACTGAGCTGTTTGTGTAGTGCTGCCAGTGTAAGCACACAGTGGCAAGTGTGCGAACTTAATTGTTATATCTCGTACATAGTTCTGATTTATCTTTATATTCCTACACAGTCCTTGTACAGTGGCTAGTGAGAACTTGAGACATAACTATTTGTAGGAAATATAGAAAAGGAAATTAAGAAATGAAGGGAAGGGAAGAAGAGAATGAAGCCAAGAAGAAAGGAAGACAGAAAGAAAGTGAGGAAGTTTTCATACACCAACATGTTCCTTAAATGTAAAGAGTATACTAAAGAAAATAATTTCAAATGCAGTGTTAGGAGGACAAATGCCAGTTTATTTCATGAATCTATATTGCTTCTGTACAGACAATGAATACTAAAAATAAGCTAAGTCCATGGCTACTTATTTTAACACCTAGCTGATTCTGGGTAGACACAATGTGACCTTTCAGTTGCACAAATGCTCAGCTACTCCACTGGAACACAGTTGAATACGTGGAAATACCTTAGAGTTCATAGGTATGTATTTCAGTTTTATCTAATATAAAACTTTAACAAAATGAGAACCAGAGATATAATGTCCAATATAAACATCGTTATCATTTAAATATCTCTCATCAAAAATTCAGAAAAGAAAAGTAATTTGAGGTATATATTTGACAGATTGTTCAAGTGGTTCATTTTATAATTTTTCCCAGGTGGGAAGCTTCTGGAATTATTCCTAATGTACTTACCTAGCAATTGTCCTGCCTTTATTATATTTCTTACAGCATATGAAATAAGTTTTCTTTTTGTTTTTTGAGGGTTTTTTTGTTGTTTTTTTCATTTATATGACAGTACCTCACTTTCTTCTTCCTTGTTCTGCTTCTGGTGTGTATATCCAGTAATAG
>NW_017731737.1:978471-981648 GCF_001890085.2 Hipposideros armiger | reverse complement strand
TTGACCAATATCTTCAATTCAATTCCACTGAAAGATTTTCCTTATACAATTGGCAAGGAGATTCCCAAACCTTAAAAAAATATCAGCCTTAAACTCCTCTGCAGTAGACAATGTTTTTATTATTTACAATAAAAAAAGTGTTGAAATCTGGTGTGAACTCCCTAGGAGAATACACTCAGAATCTATCTAGCCTTGCTCTATGAACAGTATCTAAGTCTATGGATAATATGTATTAATGTAAAATGGGTATCATTATTCTGATAATAAAAATTGGCTAAAGAAAATATGAGACAAGTCTTTGGAATGTATCTACTCTACTTAATATTTACCTAATTAGGCTATGAACATAAGTGTTACTAATATTTTAAATGATAATTTTATTTTTAAAAAACAAGCATAATGTTCATTTATGTTACCTACAGAGAGAATGTCGAAAACATTTTTCTTGTATTTAGAAGTTTAAGTGAGCTAATTTAAAATTCTACTTCATGTAGTTGTATACAGACTTTCAATTATAAGACAGATTTATTTTCATTGAACCGCTTGTCCTCAAACATTAGTTTTAAAGACCTTTGTTTATGCGTCAGGGAACCTACAGTACATAATGCTTTCTTCCTGAACACAGTTAAATGGCTTTCAACCTTTGGGACTTGAAGAATGGGAAATGTTATTTAATGTTATAAAATATAAAGTGTAATTTAAGATCTTGGGACTTTTAGAAGACCTAAAGTTAAACAATATTTTTTTCAAACAGCTATTTTATAGTATCTATAAAACTCACTATAATTGAATGTGGCTTTCCATGTGAACTGCTATGATTCTGTGAACATTTCCCCAAACAAATAATTTTGGTTTTGAGCTGATGTTAAAGAAATGTGCCACCTCTGTAATTGGTTTTGCATTTAAAGAAGATAACTAATAAATGATTCTTTCCTAAATAAAGTTTAACTAAAGTCATGATACTTTTAAGCTGAAACTAAATGTTAATTTATGTGAAAAAAAAAATCATTTTTATACAATCTTTTGAAAATTGAGATTTTAAAATATACTAACAACATTATTAGGACCATATTTATAACATCACAGCATAAATGTGTTTGATCCTGAAAAATTTTCACCTTTCATAAACCCCTACTTATTTCCCAAGGAAGTTTGATTATATTCAAGGTTGTTGAACTATTTCCAGTTCACATATTAAAAATAGTGAAATCTTTCTTCCAAAATTATATTTCTGGTAAATACAATCTCTATCCAAATTACTCACAGAACATATAAATTAATATCTCAATAATTCTTTGTTTTGGAGCTCAATACCTATCTAAAAAGTGGAGATTTTGTTTCTTTTCACTCTAACATAAAAATATTCACCAGAGTACTCAAATACCTACAAAAAGATAATGACATCAATTATAGCTGGTATTTAATATATCTTGTAATGTCAGCATTTTTTAAAATTTTTTTTCTTAACAGAAACCCTAATTTGCACTGGTTTTAAAAAATGTGCAGAATAAACTGATTTTTTTTTTTTAAGCAGCACTGATTTAAACAAGAAGCAAAATGCAAAGCCTGGGAAAGCAATACTTGTAACAACTACCACCAAGGTGACAGGGGGATTGAAACAGACCCTTGCCTTTACCAGTAATAGGCATATTGAATGCCATTTTTCACACTAAGTTCAGAGGTATACTTTTCTTTTAAATTGTCATATCAAATAAGTAAATTGAACATAAAAATAATTTATTTTATTCAAGCAAAAATTAGCAATGAAATAGCAGTGTGATATTGCTTAGGATGGCAGGTAGCTAATGGAAAATATGGTAATGGATATATCTTGAGTGTCACTCCTAGTCTAAATTCGGGTTACTAAATAATCACAATAATAATTCCCTCTTGGTTTCTCACCACCGGGTTCTTCTTATTATGCTTTGTTTTTGCATTGTTTTGGAGTCATTGTTTCTATTTATAAAAATCTCAAATGCCGTATTTACATGTGACCTAGAAGAAGGATCAGAATTCATCTCTCCAAGAGAAAGATAATTATCTATGATACATGTTCAGCCTTCTCTTGATGAGATGTTGCATCTAATGTTCACTTCTTTGGGGCCAGTATGCACAGCAGGAAGACAAGGGAGGCAAAAAAAAAGAGTTGCAGTCAAGGTAGATTGTTTCAAAGGAAGGTAAAAGGGTCAAATCTTTGTAAGAGCTTGTTCCAAATTAACAGAGTACTATGTCCAAATGTTTAGGGCTCCTGATCTGCTTTTCTTATCAAAGCCTCACCTTAAGTCTCTTAATGATGTAAAAATGGAAATTAAAACATTGTTCTTTAGCTGTGATCTATAATATATTGTTAAATTTAAAACTTAGGAAACTGTTTACTTGTAGATGCTGATTGGTATTATTCCCCAAGGGATGAAAATAAGAGGAAGGAGGTTAAATACTTTGCTTCGAATATAGAATAAATCTTTGAATTGTGATTAGAAATCAACTATTTGGAATCCAGTTTGAGGACAAAAAACTGTTTCTTTATTTAATATATGTTTTGGCTGCTTAACATCAATTTTATCTATTGATCACTCTTTATTTAATATGTTTCATTAAAAATGTCACCATCTTCATACATGTCTTAATTTCAGTATTAGATATACAGCTGGGGTCTAAAATTTGTTGTGCACCTATTTATATGTCAGATGCTATAAACTCATTATTTTATTTAATTTTCACAACAATTCACCAGGGCAGATAATATTAATTCCATTTTGCAGCTGAAGACAGTGAAGCTCAGAGAATTGAAGTCAACAGTCTCTAAATAAAGCTAATGTATGTAGGAGACAGAATTTGAACCTGGGTCTACTTAGTTCTAACAACAATTCTGAATATAACCTGTTTTCTCTCAGGAATTATATGTTAAATTACTGCTTATCTTTGCCTTGATCATACATTTATTGTTCTTTATTTCTATCGCCATTAAAATCCTAGAATTTTAGAAAGAGGACTCTTCATTGCAGCGAGTATTCATTTGAAAATAATTAAATGATACTTTTGTTGTTTATGACTCTCATATTTAGATATTTTTGTTTTTAATAAATTTATGTTTTATATATTTTATATTTAATTTTTTAGTTTATTTTTAATTTTAATAATATACTTGCACATTCCATTTTTATATTATATATTTAG
>NW_017731737.1:973111-976611 GCF_001890085.2 Hipposideros armiger | reverse complement strand
AGGGTGACCTGAAAGTCCAGTTTGCCAGAAATGGTCCTTATTATACATATTGCCCAGTCTGTTTAGTAGCATGCCTATCATTCAAAAGTGTCATGATTGGCTGAAAAATCAAAAGTGATTAAGCCATCAGTGTTTGCTAATGTACGCTAATCAAAGTTAGGCTTCTGCTCTCCCACAATGACTGAGAGATTGGGGCACAGTCTTTCCGAATGATTACATTTCACAGAGATGGCTCCTAAGTCCTTGAGAGCAACACTTTTGGTTTGTATAAGATTTACATCTCAAAGGGACAGAGAAAGAGTTTACAAATGCACATTTTGAAAGGAAATGTTATAACTGGAGGTTATAGAAGCCTATAGTCAGGATGAAAGCTGTCTAATATTTAGTTAAACTAAGGGGAACATTAAGGCCATTTTGATCACTCCTCGTTCTCTGAACAAATATATCCCTATTTAAAGCTACAGGACCAGAGGGGGTAAGTCTCTGTGGCTACCAAAGATTAAGGTGCAGGGGAAAACAAAGGGGCCCATGAAGCTGAAGGGGGCCGACTATGCCACCTCAAAATGTGCCACTTTGGCATGTGGATTATTTTGAGCTAAAGACAATCAAGACTCAGCAGGCTCAGGAAGAGCTTTTTACCTCCCCCTTAACTGCCTAAAACAATTTTGATGGGGGGCTTGTACCAGGAAGAAACCTATTAACCAGAGATAACTATTTATATCAGGAAGACTTATCAGCATGGCAGAGCCAATATTTGTTTAGCACACATTTGCTGTTCTCATCTTCCTGTGACTAGTCTTCCTCCTCTTTGAAGCCCCAGGCTCCTAGTTCTTTCTTCTTGGCTCAGGTTGGTATCTAAGCCTCAATTGCCTGACCACCTTTGAGCGTCATGTCTTTGTAGGCCTCTCATATATATGTAATGAAATTTGTTTATCTCCTGTTAATCTGTCTAATGTCAATTTAATTATTAGGCCAGCCCAAGAACCTACCAGGGAAGAAGGGGACATTTTTCCACAATGAGCTGTCCAGGAGAGAGGAGAAGTGCAGAAGATCTCTCTGCTTTAGAGATGATTTTCGGCTATATAGTCTGCATATTCTTTGAGGAGCAAAGAAGCATCCCCACAGATAATGTGGAAGTAGGGAAGGGGCTGAAAGCGCTGTAGCTGAGACTTGTCTGTGAGGGTAGGAGTGTGTGGGGCCAGCAAAGACTTGGCGAGGACAAATAGGGTTGTCAATTTTAGTGAAGTTAGAGCCCTCAGAATAAATCTGCTCATCAGCCTTTCTTCCTTACAAACGTCAAAAAGTAGAAACTCAGTTTCTTGTGAAACCTGGAAACCTGTGAGAAATGCAAGCTCTCTGGACTCACCCAGGACCTGTAGAATCAGAAAATTTGAGGGTGGGGCCTAGCAATCTGTGTTTACAAACTCTCCAAGTGATTTTGAGGCACTTTCACATTTGAAAAATTACATAGGTACCTAGATGATAAGTGTAATGATATGGGGTCCATTTTTACTGTTTGATATATTGTGATAACTGATTATGGGGAAGACTATAAGAAATCCTTTCAGGCCTGGAGCTGTTGCTATAACTGATTGTTATGTATGGAAAACTCCAGCTGAGCAGCCTTTGACAAAGGGTTGATAACAATTAACTTTAAGCACCAGTGATTAACCTTAAGTAGCCTAGGCTGCTCCCCAAGGAGTCACAATTCACTCAGAGACTGAGGAAAAGTTGTAGCTATTTAGTATGTAGATTGGTCCAGGCACAGGTATTTTTCTATTTCTAAGAGTCTACTGTGATTTTTGTCACTTGCTGTTACTACCTTTTCTTTTTTAGTATAAGTGCAAAGTTGAGAGAAAGGAACCAAGAAAATCAACTACACTGAATCCCTTTCTGTGTGTTTGGCACTTACATAACATGCTTTATTTAACAGAAGAGGTAATTGACTCTCAAAACAGTTCAGTAATGAGTTCCAGATATACAAGCACTGACAAAAAAGTTCAAAGCTCTAACTTCAATGGTCATGCCAACTATTGGGGAGATAGAATAGGATTAAAACCTTCTCTGTCTCATAACAAAATAATGCTTCCATGTAACACTGTGAGGAGCCTTAATCAAATCACTGAACCTGTATTATCTCTCAACTTNTTTCTTTTCAGGCAACATGGACTCACATCAGTTTTGTGTGTGAATATTGATGAAAACACCTTGTATGTATCAGTTATGTGCTTGGTGCCAGGGTTATAGAGTAACCATTCTCTCTACCATCCAAAATCTCCCACTTCCAGGCAAGAAGATAGCCATGTAGATAGTGATCATGGTGTTATGGGACGGATCCAATAACAGAGATCCTGATAAAAAAGAAGCATGCATGGACTTGATCATTCAGGCTTCAGGAAGGAGGTACCAAGAGTATAGATAGGCCAGGAAGAAACACCAGCACTTATTGATTCAGTCAATTAATGTTATCAAGCTTTCATATGCCAGACAAATTTTGGGTTTGGTAATAGAATAGTGCTTTAGCTATTGAAAGCTTTCAGATCAGTGGAGGTTAACTATGGCTTTGTATAGGCAGATCATAGAGCAATAAAAAAAAATAGAGAGTATTTTCAAAAACTTACGAGCCGGTCAACATTCCCAAAGTATCTAGTGAATGCATGTGAAAAGCCAAATTTTCTAGAAAGTTTGGTGTAAAGTAGGGCATTTTGGACTTGTGTACTTGGCTAAATTGTTTGTGGACTTCATACTGAAGGAAAGAAATGGGAAAATGTTCAATGATTTTAGTACGCCATGTTTTTTGCTCTATCTCTGGTCATTTAAAAGCAGGAGGTCATCTTCATGGTTTGGGCAAAGGCCCCCATAGAGTTAACTATGCAGAATATCTCGGCTTCTGGCATTTGTTCTCAACTGCTTGCTTGACTACTAAACACATGTTTATAATTCTGTGGCCCTTAGATTATGTGGCTTGGTGCTCTGAGTATTGACAACCACCTCCAGCCCTTCTCTATATTCAAGAATCTTTTCCTGGTTTAGTGACATTAGCACCTTTGCCCAGCTCCACACTATATATCCCCCTAGTTCTGGTGACTTCTGCAATGTACGAAAGCTTGACTGACTGAGGGCGGGGGTGGGGTCCCATTAGCTTTCTAGGAAAGAACATCAGCCTTTTATTCAGAGGTGCCGATTCTCAGTGCCTTTTGCCAATTATCAGAACTGGGATAAATGGCTGAAGCATCATCCACCATGTGCTTGGCAAGATGGTATCGTTGAATAAGAACACAAAACCACATATTCAGTTGCAATTACAATTTGGTATGGGTGAAAATAGGATTAATGAAGTTGTATTTGTGCACACCCTGGGAGAACAGGGAGCCTGAACCATGCTGCTTTGACCACTTTGGTGAGTCAAGGGAAATTCCAGACAGAAGTGGAAAAGAGTGGTGGTAACGCCTTGTCCCACCTCTAGGTTAGGGTATTTCTAGGCTGAGGTAATAGAAGAA
>NW_017731737.1:962757-970471 GCF_001890085.2 Hipposideros armiger | reverse complement strand
CTAAAATGATTATTTAACAGTTATGGAGTGCTTCATATGTGTTAGGCACTGTGCTAAATATTTGACACATACAAAATCTCAACAAATCTTTACAATGCATGTAGAAGGTAAATTACGACACGATCACTCTCTCAGCTTCAGGTTTACTACTGAGGACATTGAAGCGATAAGCAGAAAATTACTTATCTGAGGTCATTCAGTGTACTACTGCGGGAACTGGGATGAAAATCTGGACATACCGCCTCCTGAATGCTCTCAACACTGGTGACACCTCACTCCTAAACTTTTCTCCTACTCACATACCTAACATCGCAGCAACTTTCCTCAAATGACAATGCCCAGGGCGCCTTGGAGGACTGGTTCTTTAGGATTTGTCCCTTCCCAGAGAATCCATGAAAAGTCTCCGAGAAAGATGTCTTTTCCTTCACAAGGTGTGCTCCTTGTGAACTTCAGATACAGAAAGAAATGTCCTGTTTTGTCCCAACTTCTCTGTATAATCTAGGCATCACCATGCTGTGATCCACTTAATAGATCATTTCTTGGGTACTGGCATCATCTACACAAAATTCTTGTACATGCCTACCATTCTCACAAGGTACACTCCTTCTGTTCCCAGAAAGGGACTAACTGGTAGTGGTCCTCATCGAGTGGCTGAGAAGGATTTAGTTATTCTAGGGACAGCAATCTGAGCTCAAACATCTGATACTTTTGTCAGAGAGTGGGCCTTTCTCGGCGCAAAGTCCAGGTCCTTGGCAACTTGAGCAAAGAATTGAACAAGATGCTGGCGTAAAGTAACTGAAAAAGTAGTTTATTTGGAGAGATAGTACATTTCAAAGAAGTAGAAGTAGGCCCAAGCAGTAGAGAATGGCTCAAGGGCCCATTATTAGAAGAGAAATTACGTTCCGAAGAGTTTGGAGCAGGCCACGCGCAAAGGCGAGGCTCAAAAGGCTCAAAAAAGGGAGGAAGGGGTTCAAAAAGGGAAGAAGCAGTCAAAGAGAGCAAGGCGGGCTTCCCAAGACTTGGAGTTTTTAATCCCCTTTCTCTAGAATGGGCTGTTCCCCTATGAGCGTGGGACCACTTGATTGGCACTTGTGATTGACAAGAGGTACTGCACAGGTGTCCGATCTAGTGGGTATTTTGTGCCCATTTGTTTTCCCACAGGGGTAGGTAATTAAAATACAAATAAAATAAATAAAACTCCTTTTGGGTGGAGAGGGGATGTCCCCTTGGTGGTCGCACTCTGTGGGCCATGCAGGAATGCAGAGACCCAATACCTGCCTCTAACTGTCTGCCTTGTTTTCCCCTTGAAAGACCTGATCCCCATGAAATCGCTATGGGAAGCTGAGGGACAGGAGGTCTCTTCTGTATCTGCTTCCTGCTGGGCAGCGGTGTAGAGCTGTCCCTGCCTATTGGGGGACTCACGGAACTCTCACCCTAGCTGATCTCAGATGAGAGGAAGGGGTCTCAAGCTCCGCCTGGAAGACCGTGTTGGCTTCTTCGGTTGTGACTGGCAATCTTGTTGGGGCATCCTCTGTATCCCCAAGGTCCCTGAATGAGGAAAAATATATTTTAATTAATAAATCTGTTAACTTTCATGAAGCCTGTGGCCATTCAGCCTGTCACTCAGGTGGCATCAATTGTCTGGGCCCAGAATGGGTTTGTCATTTAGCTTACTGGCCTGGGGGATATTAGGAAGTTGCAGGCTTTCAAGTAGTTATCTGAAGCAGGCAGGGGTAGGAGACTTCTATTGTTTAGGATTCAGAAACTGATTTACAAAGCAGTCAAGAAGCAGGGGATAGGAGAATTCTAGGATTCAGGCTAGGAGCTATCTTTAGTTTAGGATTCACAGACTGGTAAGAAGAGTAATCAAAGCCAAGAGCTAAAAAATTAAGAAACTAGGGAGGAGACTTAACGTTTTTTTTACACTTAACATTTCTATAGGAAAGAACACTTAAAAGTTTCTCAGTGGTGGGGGTGCTGCTCAGTTGGCCAGTAACAATTTTCCCCTTCATGTCTTAATCCCTAGTGAGAAAATGCCCGTGAAGATTCTGCCCATCAGGTGTTCACAGGGAGACCAGTCTGTGTTAGTCCCTCTAACCTTAGGGAGAAAGTGCATGGGCTTCCCCTTAGTATGTCTGGGAGGCCTGATCTCACTTTTTCAGCAAGAATGCCCTTTTGTCATTATTAATTCAGTCTTAGATCCAGAGATAGAATGCTCTTAGAGGAGGAAAAGAAGACAGGTGTGCTTGGCTGGGTTGATGCAAAGAGTGAATTGGATGGGTTTGGCCATAACTCTGGGAAGCTAAGGGAATATGGGAATATTGGAAATACTGGCCATCAGAACAAACTCATTGAGGCCACAGGGCTATGTAGATGGTGTTGGTGGTGGGGGTGGGTACTACTGGAGAAAGGCACTCAAAATCATGGAATGTACTCAGAGTATTTTCAAGGAAAATGTCATTTTGCTATCGTTACTAATGGGAAAGAGTGCAAAATAGGAAATGTGACCTGGTTATAAATTATTGTGAATAGCCAAAAAATCACTACTATCACTTCATTCAATAGTATTTAAAATAAAAGCGTTTTATGTTTGTTCATAACCATCTCTTCTTACTTTATAATTATGAAAACTATTTCTCTCACTTGACATTCCAAGGAATATTTAGGGGCATGGGATTTAATGCTGGTTGCAAGAAGGTATTGTAATCTGAGGCAAATCAATGGATAAGTATAATCTTTGCTATAATGCTCAAATGTGTGTGTGTATGCTTTTGAGTCAGTTTTAATATGTGTCAGTTTTAACAACATCTCTATATAAGTAAATTATGTGGTGTAGCAACATATAGACTCTTAGCTTCAAATGTCATATTGAAATAGATGTTCAAAATTAAGTTATTTTAGATAAATTTTTAATGATGTCCATGAAGACATACAGACTTCAAGACAATAGGATCAAAAGGTGCACAGAGATGCTTAGATTGTAAGCAGATCCTGATAACAATTTATACAATAGCATAGGAGTTTTAGTCTCATTAAAACTAATTTAGTCATTAAAAAAAATTCATGTTTGAATTAGAATAACCTGAAATTTTAGCATAATAATTGTTTTTTTTACATGTTTTTTTTTTTTTATTTGAAAAACGTACTACCAAAGATTGAAAGCCTGCTTCACCAGATCAAATCAAGGTGGAGTTCATGATTCTTGCTCACAGTATCTGTGATATATACATCCAAGAATGGTTCCTATTGACAATGGTACCTGCTTAGCAAACTCAGGACTTGAGAAACCTGAGCTGTGAGGTTGCCCAGGGCTCTACCATGGTTCAAATAGATACTTTCTCAGCCAGCAACTTACTCTGTCATTGCCAGATGTAAACGTTGCAAGACTTGAAGGGTGTGTTCTATGAAAGGTACCAAATGGAGTCTTTTTATATCTAAAAAGGTTTAGGATCAAACTTGAAGTCTCATTTCTGGGGATGTTTGTACATTGCTAATTATACAATTGCATCCTTATTCTACTGTGGTTCCCACTGCTTGTAAACAAACGGGGCCTCTGGGACACCCACTGTCACCTAAAAATTAATCTCATTAAATATAATTTTAAGGTATTGTTACGCACGTGATAATAATCATAAGCACTACTTACCCGATAACCCAACCACCAGCGATCAATCTACAGCCAGATGGTATAGTGATGAATTAGGCAAAATGGAGGAATCATGGCAAGATCCTGGGAAATGCAAACAGATGTTTACACTACAATGATTGTGATCACATTCCACTTATACATTCATAGAGTGCTGGTGCCTTCTGCTGCAAAGGCATATTTATTTTGTGAAAGGAGTTTTAATGTCTACGTGAGTGTAATCAACACTAGAAACATTAGAAACACTTACTTGTTGCCAATTTCAGCATCTCACATACTACAAATGAGTGTGTCTATGGGAGAGAACTATAGCACATATTCATTGCTAAGCCCTTACTCATAGGTGTCATATAATTGTGGTTCTCAATTTTTTTTCAATTTAATTTCCTATTAGCCTAATGAGAGAGTAGCAACCATTACATACATCATTATATCATATATATATATATATATATATATATATATATATATATATATATATATAAATTAAACCTGAAGAATACAACAGTAATGCGACGCCAATACTTATACATTACTTTCCTGAGGCTACCATAACAAATTACCACAAATTGGCAGGCATAAGAGAATAGAAATGTATTCTCGTGCAGTCAGAAGTCTGAAATCAAGGTGTCTGCAGACATCTAGGAGATAATTTGCCCCTTGCTTCTTCAGCTTCTGGTAGCTGCAGGCTTTCCTTGGCTTATGGTTGCATCACTCCCATCTCTGCCTCTATGGTTACATTGCTTTTTCCTCTTCTCACTTCTCCTGTGTGTTTTTATCTCAAAACTCCCTCTTATGAGAATGCATGTGATTCATTTAGAGCCCACCACAATATGCTCCTTCTTATATAATCATATTGTTTGCTACATAAGGTAATATTCACAGGTTCTGGGTATTAGGGCAAGCACATATCTTTTTGAAGGCCACCATTTGGCCTACAACATCTTGTTAATTCATTTATCTGGACGAAAAGGGCATTGCAGTCCTTATGACACTAAATTTCTACATAGCCATTTTTTAAGTCCATCATTTACTTTATATCCAGTGTGCTTGTTAAAATAGAAACATGGATTTTACTTTTCATTTTAAAATCTTTTTTTTCTTCTCTGATTCTAGAAGTACCATTCCTAATTTTATGCTGGCAAGTGGGGGCCATCAGAGAGGTAACCACATGTGCTCTGAATGGCCAGGTAGGACTGAGCTTAAAGGGCATTAAGGTAACAGCAAAGTCATATGAAAATATGAGAAAGAGCGAGATCAGATAAAGAATACCTAGAGCAAAGCAGAGGTTTAAATCAAGGGGTACTTCTTGAGTGGATGGCACTGCACTACTTGAACCTGCTAGCGCAGATCGCTTCCTTCTCAGCTTTACACAGACTCACTTGGCAGCATGTGTGTCTCACACTGTGCTCCATTCCTCATTGGTGTTTTCTAGGGCAGTGATAGAAGTAATTGCTATTGCTTCCCCATTGCCAACTGGACGAAGGGAATTTTCTTTCATTTATGACTATCTTAAAACGGTGGTTGACATTTCAACTTGTCCAACTGGTGTATCTTTTCTTTGTAGCCGTATTACACAGGGAGCCAGAAGCACATTCTGGGCTTTGAAGACATCCCAAAGGCAATCAGACTTACAAAATGTTTTAATCCACATGCTGTGAGCTTATATCACAAGTGTGGACAAGGGGACATCTGGAAAAGGACTATCAAAAGCTCTCAAGCACAGCGTACATCCATCCTGACACATGAAACAAAAGGAATTCATCTAGAGCACAATCTTGCACACATAACTATGAGGACATGCAAATTAAACAGGGCCAAATCCTGTATCTTGAAACAATCTCTTGGCCCTGCCCTCTTCCTTAACATCTTTCCTGTTTATCTCAATTTGTTGAGAAGCCTCTGGAAGAAGTTGTTTACCCATGCTAATGACACTTTCTATTTAGTCACTCTTCATCTAACTTCCAGCAAACTGGCTCACGCATCCTAAATTCATCAACCATGCACTCACTAATTCAATATCTTGTGCCAGGCTCTTGTGCTAGGTGCTGGTATACAGTAGTGAGCAAAACACATGATGTCCACACTTATGGAGCTGACAGTCTAGTGCAGCTATGCAAATGTTTTGCTTTTAAACAGCAAAATGAGCTTTTGTTATGTGGATTATACCTATCAATAGTAACTGAATTAGAAGTTAAAACATATATTCTAAAATATGACCATGGCTTGGATTAAGGTAATGGTAGCAGAAATAGAAGTGTTAAAATATGTCTTGAACGCCGAATCCATATAAATGATGTATTGGGTGTATGGAGGTTGACCTCAAGATGACATTGATAGCCAAGTGACTACAGGTACTTTATACTGAGATATGAATGAGGGGTATATTAACAAATTTGAGAGACTATCAATGATTTATATATATATATATATATATATATATATATATATATATATATATACATAATATATATATTATGTATGTTAGAGGTTTATGTGAGATATTCAAGTAGAGATGTCAAATAGAAAGCTAGGGTCTGGAGCTTCAAGGAAGAGTCCAGATTGAAAAACATTAAAATGTACTGCCTAGAAAATTTGCAAAGGCAGAGGGAAGAATGAAGGCCCACATACTCTGTGTGTGAGTGTGTGTGTGTGTGTGTGTGTGTGTGCATGCGTGCGCATGCGCGCGTACATAAATCAAACTAAGTTACTTTTAAATATAATATGTTCTTCCCTACTACTTTGACTACTTCATAATGACAAAATGTAAAAGGGTATAAAGTCATTTTTAAATTAATGAAAATTAGCAAAAGTATCAAAGATAAGTGACAGTTGGCAAAATATCCAAAATGACTAAATTTCATTATTATTGTACATGACTGGTTATTCTGTAGAAGGCTCAACAATTTTTGAATTAACACTATAGCAAACACATATGGACTTAATAAATTAGTATATATTTATTCTGCTAAGTATATTTGGTAACCACAATAATTGTTGTAATAAGACATTTAATATAATTTGGGTTCTATTGTTAATAATACCTAGTTATACTAGCTTTCTTATGTTAGGTTTTAGTTTTTTTCTTAAATTGAATTAGAAGAAACTTCAGTCAGCTGATACTATAGAAACCGGAATTCAGAAATAAACCATGAATTTTATGTATCATGTCAAAATTGTTAACACAGAAAATATTATACATACACATTGTGGTCATATATAGCATGACTTATACCACTTCTTAATACAGTATCTAGTTCCATATATTATTTCTTACTTTCTTCTTTTTTCAGTGTTCCAATACTTAAGATATTATAATATAAAGAAAAGCAAAATTAGTGGTTTGCTGGTTCAAAGAATTGCTGATTGTGTTCAACTATCCCTTCAGAAAAAATTATACAATATCAATAATGGATAGAAAATAGTTCTTCAGAAATTAGTTTTGGACTTAACTTGTTTGTGAATCTTGTTCTTTATAGCCATACAGATGCTTTCATTTTATGGTTCTGTTATCCACATGTATTTTTTTGAATGCTACTTTTGCTGTGTTGTTTACATGCATTTTGTTTCAATTTAGAAAAAAATAATCATTTTTAAATCTTTTAAAAGTAGTCACTCCTACCTCTCTTTTCTTGTCTTTGTTAACACTGTTAATAGCAAGCAATAGATCATGCTCCAAACTCTAGCTTATTAACATAAATTCAAAATTAATTTCATTTCCTCCTAAAGACCCTGATTGGTTTTCTATAGGAGGATCTTCTATTTTTCAGTCTTTTAGTCTTTCTCATAGCTGTGTACACTATATCCAATGGTTTTAGCAGCATTTGGTCAGCCTTTGCAAATGATTCACCAAAAGTAATTATCAGGTTAAATCTAGTATGCTTTTTAGCAAAATTCCCCATCTTTTGACAGATACTGAAAATTGTTCCAAAGTATTTCCTTTTTGGGGGCACGACTGAGACCATACATGGCATGAAGAATCCTTAAGGGTTTTCACAAAAAATACAGATTCTTATACTTTTTAAGAAAAATCAACTATGTTGTTACTATTATCATAGGTTTGTCTTT
>NW_017731737.1:958920-960302 GCF_001890085.2 Hipposideros armiger | reverse complement strand
CAGCTCACACCAAAAGGAGCAGAGCATAAGCTTGTCCAAATTATAGACTCAGGAGCAAAACACGTTTCATTCCAAGTTTTAGAATGTTTGTAATATAGCATCAGATAACTAGAATAGACATGAAGAGTTAAGTTTAATAATTAAAAAAAAACAGAGAAATTATTCTATAGTAGTTAATGGAAAAAATATATAGGGGCATTACATTAGTGCTAAGCATGTTTTAAGATTAGCTGTATTTTGTAATCGTATTCATAGTTTTCTTGCCTCCCAAGTCAAAGTTTGATCCTTGAGGGCAAAGTCTAGGTTTTATTCACCACTGATCCTACAGCACCAAACAGTTCTTGGAACATTGCAGCTACTAGACGGAAGAAATCTTTGCTCTTAGGAGTTTACATTTTACTGTGAGAGAAAAATAAAATAAAATAAAATAAAATAAAATAAATAAAATAAAATAAAATAAGGAAGGAAGGAAGGAAGGAAGGAAGGAAGGAAGGAAGGAAGAAGGAGAGAAAGATAGTTTCATTTAGTAATAAGTGAAATGAAGACAATTGAAATTTGATTTGATAAAGTGGCTGGTTGTGTAACCACACTGGTTCTTCAGATAGTCTTCACTACAGCTGAAGTTTAAAAAAGCACATAGAACAAAGACTCATTTATAGGTTTTACTCTTACCCTTCAACCAAAGGCTGCAGATACTCTAGCAGACATCATTGAGGTAAATGTCCGGGAAGTTCATGATTTCCAGAGGATGGAAATGGTATTCCTCCTGTCTCGGGAAGTGCCTCTTCCACTTATGGCTGGCCAGTTTGAACACAGCCCGGTGTGGATTCATCTGAGCTCTGGCTGCACTGACCGTTACACCACAGAGCTTTTCCAGCTCACAGGACAACCAGAACTGGGAATCATCCAGACTCTGAAACAGAGAAAGCTTTTGGAGGTAAGGAGCCAGTTCATTAGGCCCTGAGTGGTTGCATCTGCTTTTGTAGAATTTCGAGCACACAGCAGCCTGTACTAATCTTGTCCCCACAGTGTACAATTAGCAGAAATGAGAGTCATAGGCAGTAAGGTAGTAGCCTCAAGAGCAGGCCATCTCCTCAAAGTGCAGAGAGGTGTCTTAATCTGATGCATGAGACACCATAGTAATATGGCTGTCATGAATAGTTAATACAGTCATTGAATTTGTTAGTAGGCTACAGTGTCCATAAAAACGGAGTTAATAACCCCACTCTATTGCTTCTCTGACCATTTTGAAAGGGATTTATTAAACTATGAGTGCCACAGTCTAACAAATATACGGATGCATTGCTGAAAAGCATAGACGTATGATTCAACATTCTGTCATATCAGGAATAGCCAAAGGACCGGGTCATGTTGAGGCCGGA
>NW_017731737.1:957831-958775 GCF_001890085.2 Hipposideros armiger | reverse complement strand
GTCAGCAAACAATGACCCTTGGGCCAAAACTGGCCCGCCATCTGTTTGTGGAAACAAAGTTTTATTGGAACAAAGCCACCCACACTCGTTCATGTTATGTATTGTCTATGGTTGCTTTCTCCCTACAAGAGCAGAGCTGAGTAACTGTGACAGGGACCATATGGCCTGCAAAGCCTAAAATATTTACTATTTGACCCTTTAGAGAGAGAGAAAAAAAAAGTATTTGTGAACTAGAGTGTTGTAAGAGTAAACACAGAACCAATGGATGAAAGTTACATTAGGGTGGAATTTTTGCCAAATAGAACAAGCTTTCTAGTAATTAGGACCATCCTAATATCAAATGGGCTGCCTGCCATGTAAAAGGGAGTTTTACATCACGAGATGTATTTAAGACCCAGCTAGATGATATGTAGAATATTCATATGCTGGCAGATCTATATCACCTTTAAATTCTTCTCCGTTTCTTCCTATAGTCTGCTATTTACCAAGTATTTTAATTCTTTTTCTTTTCCCGCCAAACGGCCTTGCTAATTCATGTGTTTCTTTCCATTTCCACACTTGCTGTCCTGGAGCAGGCTTCTCTTTACCACATCCAACCATTTATATCCTAATTATTCTCTTCACCTCTCATTTTTCCCATTTGAATCTTTCTTACAAATTATGTTTCAGATTAATATTCCCATGTAGTATTCTGCCTTTGACATCCTTTCACTTAAAACTTATCAGTGTTTTTGCCTTTTGCCTGTAGGGTAATATCCCAACTTTTTAAACTGCTATTTAAGTCTTTTCACCGTTGGCTCTGACCATATTTCCTATCTACACTCTGCTCTACGGATACTGAGATGAAGGGAAATGAAGGAATTCATTGTTCCCAAACATTTTGTACATATTTCCACCTTGAATTTTTTTCATGTCTTTACATCAGTTTGATTTAAAAGTTTTCC
>NW_017731737.1:953174-954476 GCF_001890085.2 Hipposideros armiger | reverse complement strand
CAGACACAGAAAGAAAACTATCAACCATGCATTTTTGTCCTTACAGCTAGCTGTTCATGGGTTTAATGTGATTTAACATTGTTAGAATGTTACCTTAAGATACAGCTTTTCTCTGTGACAGCTACTTGCATAGAATTTACTGTCAGAAATTAATAATAGGTGAAGGTTTTAAGACCTCTAATGCTCCTGCTCTACGCTGCTGAATTTACATCTTTTTGATTGCATTTCGTATAATTTTATGCAGTCCTTCTATCACATTGCAGGTAGTTCTTGAATTCCATGTTGTGTGAAACTATGTATGTTTCTGAACATTTGCAAAGCTGAATTGGTGATATGTTTAGGCACTAAAGCAGGTGTTATTGTTTAATTGATCTCAGATACAGCAAATGTCATATATATTTGCTAATGTGTAAAAGCTTTCAATCCCACTGTGTTTTGAAAGACTCAAAAATGTTTCTGGACATTTTAGCATCCTTCCCCCCTCTTTTTCTTTCTTGAGATTCTGCTGATTTTTGATACTCTTAGCATAAGAAGGCTGTTTAGTGTGAGAATGTAAATCCCTTCCAGACGCTACTCTAAAAGAAGCTAAATATGCTCCCTGGAAAGGAAGCATTACCCACTTCAAGCCAAAGAAATGACAGTTTTGGAAAAGGCAGGCTGGAAACGACATCAATTTGGCTATGTTTCATCCACACAAATGCAATGCTTCATAAATATGGAGGACAGACAATGTTGACAAACCCCTTCGTGTTAGAGGATGCTACATAGCTTCGGCCTGCTGAGAGACAATAGCAGCAGGAACAATCTGGCATGGAGCAACCAGAAAGAGGGCTGGTTCTTTATGTGCAAAGGCATTGACCATGATTCAAAAAGGCAGAGATGCAAACTGTGCCAGGTTCTGTAGAGAGTAGCTATAGCTCCAAACCCAAGGATAATATATCCTTGTGTGCTACGTGGAATGGATGGTTGGTCATTTTCATCAAGCCTCAAGTACACCTATGATCCAATCCTTTAAAAAGGGAGCTATTCATTGTTAACATTAGGGACCCAGCCTAGAATTAGAGACTCTTGGCATGTTAGAGATGAGGATTAGAACCCAGCATGCTTCACTCAGAAATACTTCTTAAAAGTTTATGTCAATTTTATAATGCAATTTTATAAACACTTTAGAATTTCTTTATCTGATATGCACTTGCAATTTATTTATTTATTTATTTTCAGCCTACGGCCATCGCCAACAACTCATGACAGCCTAGCTCCAGGTTGAGCTGCTGTTCAGCATCTTAGCTGTGGAGGGCAGTG
>NW_017731737.1:938969-951832 GCF_001890085.2 Hipposideros armiger | reverse complement strand
AACCTATGCACTAAGATAGTTACATTAAATGATTTCTAAGGGAACTTTCCATGTAAAAATTCTAGAGTTTGATTCTGTTTGGAACTGTTAGCTGTATAAGTATGCCCTTATTTATATTGTGTATAATTTTGAATTTTTCAGGTGTCAAGTTTGCTTGAAATATATAAACTCTCCCATTTAAAGGATTGATTGTAGCAATATTTGGTAAGGCTGTGCACAGTAGATTTAAATATTTGCTGGGCATTTGGAGAGGCAATACTTACATGTGAGGCTATCTCTACTTGCATCCTCTATAGGAGATGAAATTGTAGCTTGTCAGACTTTCAAGGTAAGGTGTTAAAAACATAATTGGGAGAGTTCCATTTTCTTCACATCCTCTCCAACACTTGTTACATCTTGTCTTATTGATAATAGACATTCTAACAACTTATATAATGTTATTAGCTAAAGTTACCCCAATAAATTTAATTAAAAAGGATTCCAAACAGGGAGTCTTATCCAAAATGGACTTGTCTAAAATATCTACACAATAAAACTAAATAAAAAGAAACTTTTTGGGAGGCAATATTTAGTTATAACACTAAGTATTCATATAATTAAAATGTTTTGGGTTTCAAGTAATAGGTAACAAATATACAGGGATGTAGAGAACTAGGACAAGCTATAGTGATCAATCAGCAAAGAAGATAAGATTATTTAGCAAACATCAGCATGATTCTCAAGCACATGGACTAAATATGTCTTCAATCTGTTTAGGGTTTTTCAAATTATACATGAGTTTGAGGTTGTTTTTGTTCACATTATATATTTACTATTTCTATATTTAGTAAATTATAATTGCAGTTAATTAATACAAGTAACACTGGTCAAATTAGAAATTATACTCTATGAGTCCACCCAGCATCCCTATATAGAAAAGATGAAATGATAAAGTTCCAAGGGAAATAACTAGGGGAAATTCTGGCAGATCGCAGACAAACCTAACATAATGGGGTAGAGCCAGAGGTAAGAATGCACTATTCATTTATTCAAAAACTAGTCACTGAGCACTTCATGTGAGTTAGGCACTATTCTCGGCCTGGAGTTAGAAACGTGTAGAAGACAGGCAAGGCTCCTGTTCTTATGGAGCTTACAATCCAGTTAATGGAGGAAGGGAGGCAGGTGATAATTCAACAAAAAACAGGAAGTGAAAAAGAAAATATATTTTGTTGATGACTGTTATTCAGAGAAATAAAATAGGGTGAGATACTGGATGAAAGAAGAGAGATGAGGACATCAGAGAAGTTCTTTGCAAGACGGTGAAAGTGAAGCTGAGATCTAATGACAAAAAGAGGTAAAGGAAGAGCAGTTAGGGGATGCAAAAATCAGGGGGCATCTCTGAGGGAAAGACCCAGGGAAGAAACAAGGTTTTTAATTAAGAAAGGCCAGGCATGGCTGGAATTAAGGAGGCAAGCGAAGTGGGCGGGGTGTAAAATGAAAACAGAGGAATACAGGCAGAGATTATGCTGGGTTTGAAAAAATGGTAAAGAATTTTGATTTTATTCTAACTACATTAGTAGCCATGAAATGATTTAATTCAAGGGGAGTAAAAAAGATCCAGCTAAGTGAAAATAACTGGTTCCTGCATATGGGTTTGGGGATGGTGTTGGGTGAGGACCACTTCAGGGCCAAGTGGAAGAAAGACGACCAGCTAGGAAATGGTGGTGATTTACACACACATAGTTTAGAGGAAATAAAGAGAAAAGTGGAATTTGGGATATGATTTGGAAATGAGTGTCAGTCTTGGTCTTTCTAATTGGCTGAATGGAGTCAGGTTAAGAGGAACCAAAGAAAACTAAGTTTTGTCTTGAACTACATAGGTTTCTTTTTTCTTTCTTTCTTTCTTCCTTTCTTTCTTTCTTTCTTTCTTTCTTTCTTTCTTTCTTTCTTTCTTTCTTTGTTTCTTTCTTTCTTTCTTTCTTCTTTTCTTTCTTTTTTTTTCTTTAATTAAATTTATTGGGGTGACAATGGTTAGTAAAATTGCATAGGTTTCAAGCATACAATTCTATAGTACATCAGCTACATATCCCATTGTTTTCTATTCTATGGGTAAGCAGCGTTTCTGTTCCACAGTTTCTGCTGTAGCTCATAACTTTGTTCACTTCATCTATTCACTCATCTCTTTTTTTATTTTATATTCAACCCCTTAATGCTTTTGTTGGCATTTTAACCAGCAGCTATACTCCATGTCAAAAGGCTCTCTGTTATGTTCGTATCTAGCTCTGCATAGGGAATAAGCCCACTTATTTTCTCTAAGAAAACACTGTTTTGCAGGGAAGCACTGATTTATTGACTGAATTAAAGCAGGAAGGTCATTATCCTAGAAATTGGCATTCTAATTTATATCTCCTGAATTTCTCTAGGGGAAATAAAAGGAAAAAAATCAAACCTAGGATGTAGAGAATAGCAGGAAAGGTCATTCATTTCTGCTTCCTATCATGGATTACAAAACACAGTGTGGACATAATGGGACACAAATGAACATGCTTAAGCTGTATATATTTTATGAAGTATACTATGCAACAAATTTATCATTTATATTAAACTATAGAATTGGGGAGGGAAATAAAGAGCAATTATGTGCAATATCTCTCAGGTGGAAAGAATGAGTTTATAGGTAGGCGAGATTTCTGAATAACATTCATAGCTTCACACAAATATATAGAGGTAATATTATTTTTCCATCTTTGACGCTAATGGGGTAATTTTCATGATTCCTGCTTATGGCTAGAACATTGAATATGTGGAGCAAGAACTGCACTCTTTTGCCACATACAATTTAAATCATTTTGTTAAAGCAGGCTCTCTGCCTCCAGATATCACATATATTTGGTAGCTCATTTAAGAATGTCTTTGAATATTAAAAGTGACTCAGGATATTTAATTAGTGGTACCTATTTGTATTAAAAAGAATCTGTGATAAATATCCCACGTAAAGTATTTATATACTTAATTGCTTAAAAGAGACTAGACAGCAAAGAAACTAAGCTGAAGTGACAGAAGATAACTAAATTAATGGGAAAAAAAACCCTATATGTCTGATATAATGCAAGTCAGTGTGGAAATTTCCACCTTTTTCAAAGACTGTTTCACAGGTCAATTTTTAGAAACATTTAATAGGCAAAACATGATTGATGCACTTGTCCCTTTATGAAAATTGTTTAATATTGCTAAGATAATCATCATGTGTTGGTAGTCCTCTTCCATTTAGATTTCAAAAAAATAGGACCATAGTTTGCCTATGTTCTCTTTTATAATTTAATTATACTATACGATAGTTCTTTACTATAAGATGGAATAAAATGTAATATTTTATTCCACTCTTCTAGCTCTTAATCTCTAAAGGATATGATAGGGCCGGCTGAGTGGCTCAGTTGGTTAAGAGCTCGCTCAAGAGTTTGAGCTCTGAGCAACAGCGGTTCGAGTCAGCCCGAGCCGAGCAGCCGTGAGCTGCCAACAGGTGGCGGGATGGCTCAGCTAAAAAAAAAAATAAAATAAAAAATAAAGGATATGATAGTGGTTTAGATGAAGTACTTGTTCATGAGCCTCACACTGTTATAAAAGAAAAACCTGGGCAATGACAAAGTCTTTCTGAGTCTCTTTCTAAGCTAGAGGTTAATCACATATTCCAACATTCTGTTATGCTCATTCTCATGATTCTGTTACAGAATTTGAGCAACATTCTCCCTCTGTGATATCTTTATTGAGACTATAGTTTAAATTGAAAACCTAATTTTTTTTCCCTAATGACGAGTAAATTTTCATACTATTACAGTACTTTCATTAAAATGCTATGTTTCAATATTGGGGATTTATAAACTACACAACTTTTATCTGTGATATTCATTGTATATTGCAAAGTGATAAGTCATGTTCAGTATTGCCTCACTGTTACCGAGAGAGAGCTCTCTCATTTATTAACACGTCATATTTGGGGATTATGAAGGTTTTTGATTTTTTCTTATTTACATATTTACTATTTTAAAACACTTCTTTCATAATTTCAAGAATGTATTAATTGAGAGATATGCTGCCCACTTAATAACAGTTTTTCAGAAAAAAAGAGACTCTATCCCCTTTGTTTTGCACATAGATTATGGAAGGGTTCCTAATGCCAAACACTTATTTTGCTAAGATTGTTGCTACTATCAGAATATTTTAAATGCTCTGCTTAGTAACAGATAATGAGATTCAGCAATGCACTGTCTAAAACACATTTTCAGAAAAGTTATTTTATTTCTGGACAATCTAGTGTTTGCTGGAAAAACGCTTCCTGCTCTTTGGGAAAGTAAGGTCCACAACAAGTGGTCCCAACAATGACCTGACAAGGATGTAACAGAGGGACCCTAGAAGATCTTCCTTGGACTAATTATGGGAATCATTGCTTCCCTTTATTAAGATTTACTTTGCGCCAGGTATTCTCTGGTTCCTCTGACTCAGCATCCATCACCTTTCGCCTGAACTCCTCTGATCGTCAGCTGACTGGCTGTCCAGTTTCTGAACTTGTCTTCCGAGAGCTTATTCTCCACATTGCAACCACAAACACAATCTTTTTAAGGACAACAATTAGATCATGCCACTTTTTAAAACTCTTCAGTAGCCTCGCACAGCCCTGAAAATAAGTTTAGCCTTTGTGCAGTGCTCTCTGAGGCCCTGTGTGATCTGGCCCAGGTGCCTCTTCCTCACCCCATTCATACAGCGCTTCCCTTACTAAAATGTTTTCTCATATTCAGGTGTTGCCCTGTATCAGCCACGGCCCTTTGTCCTTGTCTTTGCCTGTAAAGCCCTTCCCTTGGCTCTTTGGCCGTATCCTTCTCATTCTTCATGCCTCAACTCATGTCTCACATCCCAAAGTGAAAGAAATCCAGCCCATCTCAAACTCAAGTTTTTGATATTCCAAAGCTTATGACCTTTCTAAAACATCACATTGTCACAGATCAGGAGAAGTTCTGAAGGATACTATATAGAATTTTTCTTTTTCTTTTTTTTTTTTTTAATACTGTGGTTTATTTAAAAGATTTATGGGTAAGGGGAGATAAGTTCAAAGGTGTGTACAATGCCTTGTGTCAAGAACCTGAAACTTTCACAGCAGGGCTAGAGCACCCTGCAGTCGGCAGCCTGGGACCCACACAGACCCCTCAGGAGATGTGCACTGCAGGTCATAGTGAAGCGTCCCCCACTGTGCGTACAGAATTTCCCCACCTCCGCCGGTGTGTACAACCAGTTCTCTCCTTCAGTTCAAATGGTGCTTTCACTCAGCTTATCCCTTCCGTGAGTAAATGTCATGAATATGGTCCAATCAAAGGAAAGGCCCCACAAAGCAGCATTCTTGCTGGGATCCAGGTCAACATACAAACCGTAGACATTTAACAACGCAGGACTGCTTTTTTGGAAGTAAATTGCTTACTTGGTAAGCAGCTTCTTCGTTTGAAATATCCCAGTATGCAACTGCTAACAGTGACTGCCTGTTAAAGCCCCAGCATGGCCTTCCAGAGATTATTCCAGAAACCGGATTTAATGACCTTCAGCAACAAGCCTACCCTGAAAGGTGAGAAATAGTGACCGGTGGAGCTAGGGTAATTGGGGTCCGGTGGGGTAGTGGGTGTCTAGTTAAGAGTGGAGGCTATGAGAATATAGGTAGTTTCAGCCCAAGTACCTTAAGGATTCCAACCTATGCCCTTTTCCTGAGCTGAGAAACACTAAATTATTGCTCCACAAGGAGTTGTTTAGGGACCAGCAGATTGCCGTCACCTGGGAGCTAGTTACAAACGTAGAATCGCAGACCCTACCCTGGACCTACGGAATCACAGCAGTGTTCAGTTTAACAAGATCCCCAGGTGGTTTTACACACACTCGAGTTTGAGAGGCTCAGTTCTAGGTCAGCATGTTTCACTCTTAGTGCACATGACAATCACCTAGGGAGCTTTTCAAATTCCTATGCCCAGGCCTACTCTAGACCAATGAAATTAAAATCTACAAATGGTGTCCAGGCATCTATCTGTCATTTTCTTTTTCTTTTTCTTTTTTTTTTTTAGCTTAAAGCATGCCAGATGATTTCACGATGTGGCCAAGCTGAAAGAATCATTCTTCTGGATTACAAAGAAGTTATCTCGGTTTTATATTATTTACAAAAATTACTGTGATTCACATGATTTATTTATCTATGACAAGAGCAACACTATTCATTCCCAGATTCCTGTTTATATAATGAAGTATATAACATCTACTTAAATACGTATATTATGTATATTAATCAATAGTATAAAAATAAAAATTAATAGGAATTATGTTTCAGCAAATGCCATGTGTAAATGTTCTCAAGAATTACATTCTCGTTTGTTAGTTGTACAGGAATACGTTTAAAGGCTAAAAGTCGGTCATCGTTATTTTTCAACTAACTTCACTGAGCGCTTTCCACCTGGACTCGGCCGCTGAGGGCATTATTTGAATCTAACTCGGCCATGATAGACACCACACTATAAAATGTTGAATAACAATGTACTCGACAACCATTGTAGCTCGACGAAGGGACGTAGCTTCGTTGCTAAAATGTCAGATGCAACCCTGTAAGTGGATTGCTTTTAAAACTCTCCCCCGCAGGCTTACCTTTCCTTCTACCCAGCTATTGCATTAATAGGTGCTTTTAAAAGGTAGCTGGTCCTCTCAAGATGTTGGCTTAAAATAAAAAAAAAGAATTCTTTTAATCAAGGTCTGTCTCCAATGCTCTTCATTTACTCTGTTAAGTGAAAGTATAACATGAAAGCCAATTCTAAGCCACTGGGGGGATAAATAACTGTTACAAGGGCTGGACCGACACAGAGACCCCGGTGCCTCCTCTTTGAAGTTTGGCCACCTGTGAGCTCCTATTGATCCTGGGCCGCCAAGCTTCAAAGGGATAAGGCTGCACTTCTCCCCCACCTGGCCACTGCATGTTATAACACTTTTGAGTCAGCAGGGGCTACTTTCAAGTTAAATTTTGGATTAAAAAGCTAAATTGTGAGTAGTGAATAGCTCATAAGGTAGCTTTTAAAACATAAATGTGATGTGAGATCTGCTCAGCAGTATCGTCTCCATCTCTTTCCTTTGCCCTCTTGTTACCCTTTGTATTTCAAAGGTCAGGCTTCTTTCAAATTAGTTTCTAAATCAGAATTTAATGAAGTCACTAACATGAAGGTGAATAGTTGATATATCTAGAGCAATCAGGAAACTGAAAAGCCCAAATAGCTGCCTACCTACATCTATTGACCTTGTAATGAAAAAGAAAAGTTGGTGGAGAAACTAAACTTTTTTCTGCTTCTTTACTCTTGGCTGCAATAAGAAAGGTGATTTATTTATAGATGTAAAATAAATATGACAGTTGTATTTTGTGATTCTACATATTTACTAAAATATATGTATTCATACTGATTCTAATGGTGTGTTATAATCCTAAAGGACTCTCAACTCCTTAGGGGATCTTTTTCACATGTGAGAGAGTAAAAGGAGAGGAACCCTTAATAAGAAAATATTGTAATATTAAGGTTTAGTAGTTGAAAATGCTTTGCTTTGTATTCTTTGAGATTAGCATGTAGTTAAGATTAAAAGACTACTATCTTCCATCTATAATGACAGCATTTTTCTTTAAATCGGACTATTATGTTAAACATGTTTTTAAATAGGGTATCCACTAAGAAAATGCCAATATTTTAAGTTTTCATTTCTATTTTAATCCTTAGAAAATGACTGTCCTCATGTGATTATGACTTGAAAGGATTTTTTTTCCCCCTGGATGAATGCCTTAGCTACAAAGGACATGTGTCTACAGTGACACCAAACTTCCCCTACTTGGCAGTTCCTTCCCTGGGAAGAATCTAGATCAGCTTTGGGTAAAACTAGAATGAATGACCCTAGAAGACTTGGTCCAAATAAATTGCTAGAGACATATCAAAATTATACTCAAATCTATAATCTGGTGCCAGAATTAATTATAAAGATACATTTTTTTCAAAGCACTCTTAAATTTGCACATTGTATACACAAAATGCTAATAAGAGTCTGCACTTTTAGAAGGGAAAGCACTGTCAATTTTATGCTATGGAAGTAACATTTCATTTTTGCCAACACTAGCAACTATGAAACAAAGCCCTCACTTTTTTTTTAACATTTTAGATTTATATGGCAATTGCAGGGTTTTGCTTAGTCTCTGCTAATAGAAATAATGTCAGCTATGCACTTGTTATGCACAAGTAGCATTTCCATACAAGTTTTGCACTGATTGGTACAGCTAGGCTTGTTCTTGATTTTGCGTGATAAGGTAAATGACCTTCCATGTCCTTTTCTGATAAAAAATCTTGGCAGGACAGAAACATAAGACGCCAGTCCTCTGTCAGTGTTATATTTCCTTTCATCTGTGACTCTCTATTTATTGGCTTTTATTTATCTGAAGTACCATCTTATGATAAGAATTGTAGTTGTGAAACGTACGGCTGCCTGAAACATAAAAACATTTTTTTTTAATCACTATTGAGTGACTGCTTTTCCACAGTGATTAAGATTTTGGGTATGTTTTGGCAAGGTAAATACTGTCTTAATTATTGGGTACCTTATTTTTCAGGAAATGAGTCAGAAGTTCATAAAATATATAAAAATATTGAATTTAGATAATGATTTTATTTCAAGGATCAACATTTATTTCAAATCTTTGAAGTATATTAAGTAAAAGTCTGTTTTAGAAAATAATCTAAGAAAAACTTTTGACAAAAGTGATAGAATTTTCTCACTTATTAACTACACCTTATACTAAAGTACAAAACAATGTACTTTATTTGCTATATTTTATAAAAAATATAGCAAATGATGACAAACTACTAAACTCTCCTTTAACTAATATGAAAAAATTAAGAGGTCCCAAGAGAAAAGACTGAAAATTTTAGTTGAGGATGAACATACCTCCCACATATCTTTATTTGTTTAGATTGAAATTCTCATTAACCATTTTGAAAACCAAGAAACCTATGTATTAGAAAATTACCTTAAACATTGATTTAATTAAAAACCTATAAGCACTAAAGCATAGAGAAATTATAATTACAGAATAATTTGGTTATTTTAGTGATTCACATAAGAAAACTGTTTTGTTTTTTTTCTTTACAGTCATATCCAGAGTAATATTTCTTCATATTCCTGGGAAATGAATATAATACCCTAAATATTTACTCAAAATTAGGTATTATTTTCTGTCTTTCAGTAATGCCTGCTTATCATAATATAGCTGAAGGGCTATATCTCAGGTTAAAAGTGAAGTGCTCATTTTTTAAAAGCATCATGGCTCCCAAAATAGATGATGCTTTATGTTACTGTATATAAGCACCATGCATATATCATCTGACTTGCAGAAAAATAAAAATGATTTAATCTCACACTGTACTATTGTTATTAATTGTAGGAGAGATATTGTTCTATTACTAATGCTTTATTTTATGATGTTTAACCCATAAAATACAAAAAGAATAAAAAATTTAAATTAGCATTTTTTCCCCTTACCTATCATACTAGCAATCATGTTGGACAAGTGATGGAGTGTGTGTGTGTGTGTGTGTGTGTGTGTGTGTGTAAGGTTACTTGTTTTTTTGCTTCATTCTACCTGAAATCATGATCTAAGGAGAAAAATGACTATAAATACAGTCTAAGAATTATTTTAAGGTAGGAAGGGCAGACAGAAAATCTATTCCAAATAGGAAGCACACATCATTGTTTTTGGTATCAGAATAAACAAGAATAATAATTAGAAATAATTTGAGATAATATTCCCATTAGCACAAAATTTCCATTTAAGTAACGTATCAATATTATAACCATTGAATAGAAGCCATGTCTCTTATATCAAGGTTCTGACCACCAGTCTCACCTTTGATTCTGTTGAGTGAGTTAGCAAAGGTTGAACTCTGCTTTGTGTCGGATGGCCAGGGAACAACAAGATGGTTACCTGGGTTAAACACAGAGCTCAGTGCACATGGGATTTACAGAGCTCTTGCAATAATTCTATAACTCTCAGGTTGGGAAATGCTGATTGTCCAACTTGTTAAGGAAAATCAATACATACTTTGCTGCCCTTTGTTACACATCTAATTTTTAGCCTCAGCAACTGGGATATGTATGTACCAACAAAGAGTGGAAAAAGGCAAAATGAATTTCCATATTTTTTTCTTCTTTAAACTTTCTGCAATTTGGCTACTGATTTCATGAGCCAACAATGGGGGGAGGGAGGAATGATGGTTTATTCTGTATCTAATAGGATCTTGGCCTCCTTGTTATGTATATACTTATCCTTGTTAGCTCTAAAATACAATATGTTTAATGCTTTCTTTGAAACATGAAAATAAAACTCTGATAAAAAAATGATACTGTTTTGCAGTTGATATTTGTTGAGTTCTATTAAAACAACAAAGATATATTGGACACCAAATACCTAGTAAAAGTATTAGGTACTAGAAATACAGCTTGTAATAAGACAAACCTGGTACAGACAAGGTTTTAAGGGAGCAAATAGCAAGCATATCTAATTTACTCCAGAGGTTTGAGGAGGTACTCTTGGAGAAAATGATGTTTAATCTGAGAATTGAAACATTAACAAACTTAACCAGGCAAAATTGAGAAAGACAACAGGAACTGCTTGAGTGGAAACCAAAGGAGGACATGAGGAAAGTGAGTCTTTCGTGTGTGCTGGATAGGGCACAGGTTGTGTTATAATGCACACGGGTCTGTGTCTGTAGTATTGTTGTCCTCTTAGCACAGGGCCAGGTACATCACAGGCATTCAGTAAGGGAGTTCAAAGAAAAATGGATAAATGTAGGTTAGAAGAAAGGAAACAAATCATTCATTCCAAAAAATAAAAATGTTAAATGCCTACTCCAGGTCAGTGACATTTGGGAAAACTACAAAGATAACAATGACTAAACCAATAGGGAAAGAGAAGGTAGAGGAAAGAATGGTGTTGGGAAGAATTACAGAGAAAGAATAAAAGCAACTGACAGATGAACAAAATATGTTTTACTACATCAACTAAACATATTCTGTTCCTTTTGTTCCCTCACACCATACCCTCACCCTTTTCTATTTCTTCTGATCACTTATCCAGGGTTCACCACATTACACAATACATCATCTAAAAGATCGTATGCTGTTCTCATTAATAGATAAATGTGTAACACATCCCATCATGATAACATATTAGAAAATTAGTATATGTAAGTTTAGGTTACTTTTTGTTTGCTTTTATGTACAGAATAGGAATTATTATTAATGGTGATAATTTCCCATAGTGATCCAAAAGATTGAAAATACTTGAAAATTGAAAATGCAAGGATTTATAAATCTGCCTTAAACAGCTGCTAGAGAAATGAGAATAATCCTTATTATTAACACACTTTGTGTGTCTGCATTTTTTACTACTGTATTTCAAGAGATAAGATGGCATGAGCTTGCAAGAAGAAAGCATTAAGCAACAGAGAAGCAGCATAAGGACTCCACTAGCATTGTTTATTTGAGATGTTTCATAATGCTATGGCCTCTGAAGTGCTTTTCTTATCAGATTCTCTCTCCTCTTCATCAGTTTCAGAGTCCATGCACTTTGGCATCCATATCATCATCCATTATCCATTTTTCTGCCAGTCTGAGACAACACTGAAGCATGAAAACACTTGCGACTGACATTGGGAGAGCTAAATAACACCCTGAACAAGCAGTTGTTCAGGGACTTTATTTCTTCCTGGTGTGTAAATGACTGCTGCCACGCTGTTTGGTAGATTGATAGAAAGATGAAGGGGACAGAGTGCCTATATCCCACCAATCTATATCAAAGGTGACAAGACCTCCACGACCCTTGAAAGGACATTTCTGTTTCTTCTCTCTTTCTTTCTGTTTGTATACTAGGCTGTTTAAATATTAGGGAAGAGAAATGTTAGAAATGTCTAGTGGGATACGAAAGAAACAATCTTAAAATGGTCACCTCTGTGTTAATGTAGAGGGCCTGAAGTTTTCAGGGTTTGGTAGGTAGAAAAGGAAGCAGTGTTTCTACGAAGTGTGGCCAAGTAGACAGGATTTGCCTAATTGAACAAGAATGGATAATAATCATTTCTATTTGTAGGGAACAACCGTGGGCCACACACAGAATCAAGCAAATGTGTTTAAATTTACCAATATTTTCAGTCTTATTTACCCACGGTTGAATAATGTGAAAGAAAGTTTTATAAGGAGCGGCACACTATGCAAATTTATGTCAAGTTTGTCATGAAATATTTTATGAAAATTGTTAACTTTATAATGGAAAATGAAGGCCCTTGCAACTTTGAAGTTCTCAGGTATTTGATGCTTTCTTTGTAATTTCTTAGAAGACAGTTTTAGTGGAAAACATATGGGGGCTGACCAAGAAAGACATGGCAGATTTTACTTTACTCTTCGATTTATAATCATATTAAAACAATTACTTCTTATTGAGAGTCAGATCAAAGTGGCTGTTGAATATTTCTTTCACTTCAATAATAGAATCTCTCCAGGAAACAACAAAAAAAGATAAATCAATACTCCAAAATGGTACAAATACTTTTCCCTTGAATAGCAGGCAATATACCAAATGTCTGAATTCTGACAGACTCTCAAGTTATTAATGGGATTTCATGCCAAACACTCTATATTGTATATTTTTTGGATAGCACTACAAAATTCAAAAGTGTCGACAGTAAAGGAATATCAATTTAACTTTCAAACTATTGCTTCTGATATTAATATTAACCCAGACTTTCTCAGAGTACATTGTGTGCTTTTGTATGATAAAGGGAAAACAAACA
>NW_017731737.1:932021-934419 GCF_001890085.2 Hipposideros armiger | reverse complement strand
TATCTAGGCAAAACTGCCTGAAACAATTCTTCGATCCCAATTCTATAGCTTGTGGGAGTCCTATACCTTCACCCAAGATTCAAGATCTCTGTTGATTCTAATGGCCATATCTTTTGGGGATGGTTTGTGTTTTTATGCGTGTGGTTCCTCTTTAACCCTGTCTTCATTTTCTATACCGGTATACCATCTTCGTATTACTCTAACTCAATCAAGATATGTTAACTCCCTTAGGAGTTTTCACAATAAATTAGTCATACCAAACATTTCATAAATTTCACTTGACCTTTATGAATATTTGGAGTGAAGAGTATCACATGTGACTGCTCCAGTGTCTTAGCAACATTATCACTCTTTCTTCCTTAACTGCATTTTCTCTTTCCCTAAGTAGCCCCCTTGAAAAACTTCTTTCCTGTTATGGACAGGTATTCTCCCTCCAGACCCTGCTTCCCAAATTGCATCCCCAAATATGAAGAACTCATTAAGTAGGAGGGAAGCAGTTATTTCTCTTTTCATTTGAAACTTCTCTCAGATTACATGATATTACATAATTTGGACTGTTTAAATAATCATAGCTTCACATAGAGATCTTTCTTGTTTAAAAATTTATCTTTAAATATATTAAACTTTCTTTTTCTTGGAATATATTTTCACCAACTCTGGAATTTATCTTTTATAGTTGGGAAGAACTATGAAGAATAGAAGAATATTGTAAGACAAATAATATTTTGCTCTTTAATACAGATTACTATGACACATACTTTTTAAAGAGTTTAAAGAGTTTGGGAATTTAGAATGTTTAACTACTGCCATAATATTTTGAGTGGTGATGTGTAGGCATATGTTTTTAAATTGACTGATTTTACATTTTTCCTTTTTATGTAGCTACGCTTAAGATATTACAGCAGCAAACATGTCATCAATAAGAAAAAAATATTGTTTTAATATCAATAAGAAAAAGAAAATAATATTTTGAGAGTATGTCAAGCTCAATCTTAAACATAATTCCTGTTGGAGAGGCAAATTGAGGGAACTAGGCTTTTTTGGAGTTGAAATATTGTGATAGCCAATTTGAACAACTTTGGGTGTATTTGGACCATTCCCCTGTCCCCCTCCTGCTCATGCTCTCCCCTTCAGAAGAGTTTATGTAAGACAGGAAATGTAGCCGTCTCTCTGTATTCATGGGAGATTGGTCCCGGTACCACCACCTTCCCCTCACCCCCACAGATACCAAACTCCACAAATGCTCAAGTCCCTTATATAAAATGGCATAGTATGTTAGTATAACTTATAATTNTTTTTATTGTGAAATACACATTTTTTAGAATTAGTTTCAGCTGTACAACACAGTGCAATAGTTATACTTTTTACCCCTCAAAGTGACAACCCTCCTCCCCCAATTGACTAGCTTTTAAAGGATATTTTTATAGAGAATATTGTTGGGCAGTAGAGTTAATGTCTGAAGCAAGTAGCAGGTTTGCTTATAGTCTTTGGAGAAAGAGATGGTTATCCCCCTCTAGCGGAAAAGGCAGGCCATGCTCAATGCCCAGTATAAAATATTCTGCTTCCCTAAACTCAGGGTTCCTCTCCTGTAATAAATTAAAAGTCAGGGACCATAAGGTCCAATTCTTGTCACCTTGTAAAAATCGGGGCTCAGAAAATGGTACAAATACTGATATTTTGACACTGCTATTGCAGAAAACCAACCTTTACTTGGCCCCTGGAGTCTTGTGACACCAGCCAGCATCCACAAAGTTTGGCAGGTTAACTCTGACATTTTAGATTTTCGCTGATGGATTTTGACAACTTAGTGATAATGCTTACAGAGACAAGGTTCTCTAGAAGAGAAAATATGAGGACCTTGTAGGCTATGTATTGGGATTTGAGCAAAATCCATGAAAATCAGTAGTGTCATGTTGATAAAATTGTATGGGCAATAAATGTTCCTATACTCTATTGCTTGTTGATGAGGGGGAATTGAAGAGTTAGTTGCAGGATTAATATCAGGAAATGGGTTGAAATACAGATGCACAAACACTGTTAGCGTGTTGCTAACTCTCCTCTACCCTGGAAGGTGAGAGAGGATTCCCTCATCAATCTAGCAGTCAGCTTCAGGAGACCCCATTGTATCAACTGGTACTAGGATTTGTTTGATGGTGGGGGAAGGGCATATTTTCTGACCCTCTTAAAACAGTTACAGAGATACACACTACACAGGTGAAACAAGGGCTATGTGTGACCGTTAGTGCAGAAACGCAGAAAATCATTAACATCTTGGCTGGTTTGTTTGAGAGATGAAAGGGCTGGGCACATGAGGTTTGTTAAGAAGGATGGTAACACCTGGGTCATCTTATAGTTTCACATGTCCTACAATCCATCATGCTGACCTTAAGTTTGTTTG
>NW_017731737.1:924962-929141 GCF_001890085.2 Hipposideros armiger | reverse complement strand
TATTGTGATAGCCAATTTGAACAACTTTGGGTGTATTTGGACCATTCCCCTGTCCCCCTCCTGCTCATGCTCTCCCCTTCAGAAGAGTTTATGTAAGACAGGAAATGTAGCCGTCTCTCTGTATTCATGGGAGATTGGTCCCGGTACCACCACCTTCCCCTCACCCCCACAGATACCAAACTCCACAAATGCTCAAGTCCCTTATATAAAATGGCATAGTATGTTAGTATAACTTATAATTGTATGTAGGCTAAAACAGAATATGCCTACGTATCACTACATTTATGTGAATTCAGTGCAGTGTTCCATGTATGGCAAATTCAAGATTTGTTTTTTTTTTTTTTTACTTTTCTTTGATTTTGTTTTTAGTATGTTTTTGATCCATGGTTGGTTGAATCCAGGAAAGTGAAACCTGTAGATATGGAAGGCCAACTATTCTTGTTTTCCTTGAATATTTTCTAGAATTTACAGGTAGGTACATTTTGAATTGTAATTTTCAAATTGAAGGAAATTGTTGATTTAATCTTCCAGACTATACAGTATTAGCATTTCCTTTTCAGTCATTTTTGGTACATTATATTTTTATATTTATCTAAACTTTCATATTTATTGGCATAAAAAAAGAAAGTTATCCTCAACCTCATTTTCAAGGTGATTAAAGTTTATGAAGCCAAAATATATAACTTGTATTGATTTGTGTTTACAGCTTAACATTTTTTTTTCTGGATTTTTTATATTTGTGGGTTTTGTCCATTTAAAAAATTGTAATTTGTGCCATGTATTCCAAGTAAATATTAATTTTATTTCCAACAATATATATTTTAGACCTTCCAACTCTTTTATCTATACCTCTTACACCCTTCTGTTTTCTACTTCTTTTCTTTATTGGGCTACTTTTAGAATTATTTTAACTCAGCTTTCATTTTACTAATCCTTTCTTTTTAATGACTAATCTGCTTCTACACTCATTCATTGAGTTTAAATTTATTATATTTTCACCACTTAAATCTAATTATCTCTTAATAGTGTATATATATATATATACATATTATATCTAATATATACATATATATATATGTATATATACTACATCTTTTTAAAAAATAATTTCCTGTTATTTGTTGATACCTCCAAGCTTGTCCTTTTCCCCCTAATAATAGAGTAAGCCTGTTTTTTTTTTAATAATCTGCATCTGATACATTGATTACCTGAAGCCTTTTTCTCTGTTTCTGTTTTGTGCTGTTTCTGCTAGAGTCCATACATATTGCCTTATTAGCTTCTGTGCTGAATTATTTTTGAGTTTGAGTTTATTACCATAAATTTTTGTGTGTGTAAACATTCTCAAAGGCCCAGATAGAGAGATGTCCTCCAGAAGGAAGTCGATTCATTTCTGCCCAGTGATTATTGGCACTAACAGCCCAGGATCATGATAAACTCAATTTGCTGCTCGAGATTATTTTGTGACAATCCTGATAAGACAAGTTGAATTCTATAACACTGAGGGTTACATGTGTTTACAATCACTCAACGATGGCTTTCTTCCCTACTCCTTTGCAGAGAGCTGGGTGGTTTACTTTAGGTTCATCTTCTATGACAATGCAGACTCAGTGTCACTAATTAATGTGGTAGGTTCTCCAATGGAAGCCCTCATGGTGGGTGTCCCTAGGCTTTGTGGAGTCCTTCCAAGCCAGAGCTGGGTTTACCCACAGCAAACGTCTTATGGCAGAATGGGGAAGCGTCTTCATTCCTTCTCTTATTTCTGCTTTCTTTTAAGTTGTAGGCGGGGAATTGCTTATAATTCATCAGATTTGCACTGCCTTCATGAAGATTACTCTTTTCTTTTATGATTATTTTCATTTGGTTTCAGTAGGAAGGTTAGTGAAAATAACCCACCTTTCCTGGAAACTGTCAATCAAAGACATGAATATTTTTACTGTAGCAATCTTTTTACTATTGATTTCTAATTTTATTGCATAATAGAAAACATAAACTACACAAAGTTGAATCTTTACATTTTACAAGGCTTTATTTAGGGTCTAATACATGGTTGTTTTTTGGTTACTATTTAATTTATTCATCAAAAAGAAGCGTGTTCTTTAAGTGTAACATCTCATTTATATGATAAACTTTTGTATGTTAAAATGGAGAGAAAATGTTCAAACATGATTTGATTTTTGCTAAAATAATTAAGAAAGCAATTATTCCATTAAGGAAGTTAACAAAACATTTTCAACCATAGCTTTTAGATGAAGCTAAACATATAAATAAAGATTGCTGTTTATGAATTCTTGCTTCAGTGAGTAGATTAGATTACAGTATTATTTCATTTATCACAAAGTATTTCTTTAATGCCCAGTATGTGTTTAGTACTTCATTAGGTAATGGAAGTTAGATCAAAGAAGTATTTGACCAGAATCTGATCTTTCGGGAATATACAATTGGCTAAAAAAGTTATCTAATTTCTAAAAATTAAAATATTGCTAGACAATATAATATTTAATAATGCATAGTAATTCCCAGAATGATTGCTACAAGCTATAAGTGCTGGAGTAATTCAATTAATGCTGGAGCATTTCAGGGAAATAATTGTGGATTAAGTGGATGGAGAATTGGGCCTCAGAAAATGAGTGATCTTTGAATGGGAGTGGGCAGAAAAGCCAGCAGTAGAAGAAAGGGGAGATCAAAAGTAATGTAACTCATCGTCCTCTTAAAAATAACTCATTTGAATACCTATGTAGTTATGCCTGTTGGAAAGCTCCTTAACTTGTGTTAAATAATTAGATAATGAATGGATAGCTGAAAACATGTTTTATTTGTATCTAAAGTTTAATATGTAATACATTTTAATAGATCTTTTTTCACTTTATTAGTTACTGATAATTAATAACCTATTAATATTTATTTTAATTGAACAAATAATGTAAAGCGTGAAGTCACCTGCCAAATTATTTTTTAAGTCCTTATCTCTTAAAATTTCTAAACTACTTTTGTTTTTTTAAGCCCTTACTCCTATTCCAAGTATTTTGTTAAAAATATCCTTACAATGGAAAAATAGAAATGTAACTTATGGATGATTAAAATTCAAACATCCTATTCTAATCAGTTTCTCTGGGAACTAGTTGTGATGAAGCTAAACTTAAAGCTTTTATTTTCTGCCACCTCCCACTCATCTTGTAGTGCAAACACATGCCTAGATAAAAATACTACAGAAAATAAAGAAGGGTATACTATTTTTTACACATTCAAGGTAAAGAAGGACAGATCTTGATTTTAACCTGCAGTGTTTTCTTGCTATGTTGACAATGAAGCTGACTGAAGGTGACTGATTTCCAACATTTTTNTAAAATGATGGGAGAAAAACAAAAGAAATCATATGACTATTGTAAGGCTAGACTTCCTTGGGATAAAATAACTTTTATATAAAGGGAACGATAACAAAAGTCGCTTTTCCTACTGAGGGAATACAGAAGAGATGTTCTTGAAATGATAGCAGATGCTAATAATTAAGTTGGACTCCAAAAAAGGTTGTCATTATGCAACTCAAGCCCAAACTAGTCCAATCTCATGGGCCCAGCAAGAAAGCAATGTGACTGCTAAGATAGGAGTCCCCCAAACTCATGATGTCAGTAATAATGACCCTGCTGCCCTATATAAGGCTTTGGAAGAGCTGAAAACAGAAGCTTGTCTGTTTGATTCATAAGTCACTGCCACATCTTTTGCAGCTGGGAGTAAATACAAAGCCTTACTTATTGGCTCAGAGCTGCTGTCTTCCTCCAGGTCCTCAGTCCCTCTTTACTCTAGTACCCTGAACTTACCTGCTTTGATGACAAAGATATTTAGGCATGGAGACTAGGTCTCCCTGTCCACAAGGATGACTGGAAGTTACACGTGCCAGTCCAAGGATACTGGGAAACCTCACGAAGGAGAGAGGCTCAATCTTGGATGGCTGTGTTGGACAGACTGCTTAAGGCATCACACTACATTTAGTAGGCAGACCAGTGGGTTTGGGAAAGGTGCACAGTGGGGAAGGAAGGGGGAGCTAATATGATCTTGTAGATGGGGCTTTGCACTGTTTTTGTTATTTCTACATCTGAAGGAATAGTAAGAATTAATTAATCAATTATTTTTTTTAACTTCCCTAGTACATAAATCCAGGGATTCCCGTGATTGAGAAGAGTG
>NW_017731737.1:911099-918067 GCF_001890085.2 Hipposideros armiger | reverse complement strand
CAATTCAATACTAATTTGTATATTTTGTTTAACAAATTGTTCTAGGTGTGGCCAGTGGGATCTCTTTCAGTTGGCACCTGTGTCCCTTTGACATCCATCCATCATTGTGAGGCTTTTCTGAGGACTTCCTTACGTTTCAGTTCTACAAGATACTCCAGACACAGCTTGTATATTTCCTTCTCTGGGCCTAGAATCAGCTATTTATGTAAGGGTTGCTGGTTCCTTTTAGAAGAAAAGAGAATGGTATCAGAAACCAAGATCTGTGTACTAGGCATGTGCAATGCTGTTGTGTGTCCTTGATTTTAGGCCCTCGTAGCTGTAGAACAAAGGTGTGTGTGTATGTACTAACTTGTCTGTATACACATATCTGTACAAATTTTTAAATGTAACCACCTATATTTATATTAAACTAAATATGAGTTCATCCTGATGTCTCCAATTCTCATCTGTTACCACATGATCACTCCAGTCTGCTTCCCTCTTTATCTGTAAACTGCTTGAACAGTGAGAAATCTGACTTCAACCATGCATCATTCATTAACATAATTGTTCAGTTCCAGTATACATGTATAGCAGTATTAGAATTGCTAACCTACATGAGAAACAACTTTATGAGATAGAAGACAGAGTTATAATTTCTTTGCTTTCAGTCTTATAGAATCCACCAAATTTCAGTTACTTAGGTCATGACCTTCTCCTGCCCTCAGGTCCTTTAGTGGCTGGCGTACTTTCATATGTTTGTAATTGAGTCAGATTCACTAAGTCTGCATCCTTTCTAAGATTTGTAAGTTTTGTATTGGGTTATTTGCTTTTGATATGGTAAGGTTCACTATTTTTAAAGTGTATGGGACATGAGAAATACACAATGCTACTGCAATATCACAGAGAATGATTATATTTTACCTTCGTTTATTCCTTTTCTAGTGATCTTTCTTTCTTTATGTAGATCCAAGTTTCTGACCTCTATCATTAGTCTTCTCCGCAAAAACTTTTCTTTTAACATGTCCTGCAAGGTAGATCCAGGGGTAGAGATTTTCCTTGGCTCCTCACCTTGAGAACCTGGTGGGGCTTCTGAAGGTAAGCCCCCACACACATGTGGTTCCCCCTTCTGAGTGTGGTCCCCAATAGTTTCTCATTCTCAAAGTAGTCCAAACTCAATCTGCAGCAATCTGTCAAAATCACCAGTTAAGTATTCTTATGCCTATGGCTTCTGCTCCACGTAGGCAGACCTTGGCTATTATGGGCTGTTTCTCCAGAATCCTGGGTGGTTGGTGGTTTGCACTGAAGCTGAGTTCTCTGATAGGCCCAAGAAGAGCCGTTGCTTTCCTGTTTGCTCAGCTTTTTCTTATGGTAAGAAGAGCAATTATAACTTTTAATGTCTTTACATGTCAGAACTGAAAGTGGATGTCCCTTGTTTCACCTTTTAGCTGATTTTTATTTTGGATATACTGTGGTAAAAGAAATTTATGGTGTTGCCACCATGGTGTGCAGGGCAAAATATGTATTGATAAACTAAATCAAGTGATTTATCAAAGATTTTCTTAGGGAATGATAGGCATGGAAAGGAAGATTGGTTTAATTGATGTAAATTTGACTGGGATTTACTTTTTAATTAAAAAACAAATGCTCACAACTTGATGCATTCAAAAGGTCATGGCTAGAATTGATTTAAATAAATTATTTAGAATTTATAGATATATTGCTAAATAGGCCCTGTTATACTCATTGTTTAGTAGAATGTTACCAGGAAACTGAATGAGCAGTTCTTGCTTCCCTCAAGAAGTTATTAGCTGTCTTTTTCAGGGACCTAACTGGATTTTGTTTATACCTTTATTACAGCACTCAAATCAATCTACTGTAATTATCTGTTTGTGTCTGTCTCCCTATGAGAATAAGTTCTTTGAAGGCATGCATCAGATGTCTTATTTATTTTTGTATTTCCAGCACTTAGCACATTTCCTGGCCCATCATAAGTACTCAAGAAATGTCTCTGAATTGATTGAATGGATAAACTAATGAATGAAAAATGTTCTCCATATACTCATACAGTGAGTGTGATTCTTTGGGAAAATTTCATGTTAAATTCTAATATGTTTGTATCATTTTGGTTTATCTCATCTGAAAGTGGTCTACTGAAATGTTGGCATGATTATTACTGTTTCTTAATCTTGTTACCTCAGCTATATCCAAAATACCAGTGTTAATTATTTCTCTAAAATCTATAGCATGTTCTTTAAAAATAAAAACAAAAAAAACCTCAAATGTCTGATCAGGTTAATAAATGCCAACATTTATTTGTTGGTGTTACCGTTATGGTGACATCTTTGCCATATAGCGCTTTTTCAGTACATCTGTGGTAATTAAAAACGTCTGTGGGTTCTGAGTGGGAAAGTAGCAATAAAATATTATTGAAAAAAAATTCTTTGCTGCTCTGCCAACAAAGGCATCAAGGAAGGTATATGGCGTCAAGCAGAGGAGTGAAATCAGCAAGCGAGAGACCACAAGGCCTAGCAGACTTAAGAAGGGTTTCTTTCATTATCTCTTCCCACAGGGCACTGCACTCAGAAACCTGATATTGTCCATGTCCTCTAAGAGCAGATTTATCTTTTAGTGGCAGTCTGTGTTTAAAGAGTTCATAAAGCAGGTAGATAAAAAGTTCTAATGCCAATTTGCAAATGCAGAATAATTGTCATAGAGATAGGAATTTAAACATCCATGGATACTTAAATATTATTGTTTCCATATATGTGTCCACCTACTTAGGGGAAACTCATCTCCAGAAAACCAATTAGTGAGAGCAATGTCCAAACAAAGGGGAGTGTATTCCTTTCCTAGGGCTGCCATGACAAATTACCACACATTTGGTGGCTTAAAACAATTTGTTCTCTCCTAGCCTGGAGTCTAGAAGTTTGAAATCGAAGTGTAGGCAAGGCTACACTTTCTGAATGCCCTAGGTGACATTTCTTCCTTTCCTTTCCTCTTCTTCACTCATAGCTTTGGCAATCCTTGACATTCCTTGACTTATAGATGTATTGTTTATTTCTGCCTTCATGGTGACATGATTCTCCTTATGTGTTTCTGTATCCAAATTTCTCTCTTCTTATAAAGATACCAGCATATTGGAGTTAGGGTCCATCCTAATCCAGTATGGCCTCATTTTAATTTGATTACATGTTTAAAGCCCTGTTTTTACATAAGATCACTTTGACAGGTTGCTGGTGAATATGAATTGTGGGGGCACAATATTCAACTCAGTACAAGAAATTAGATAAATCCAGTATTTAATGGCACAGGATAAGAGAGGTTGGTAACTTGATACTAACATTTACAACTCAGGACCATTTTGTCAAAGGAAAAAGGCATTTTAGGTCAAGTGACTATGATTCCACAGTCATTTCTACAGTCTGGTTGACATTGCCTCAAGCACCGGAATACTTGAGAACCTTGCCTGAGGTTCTTCTTCATGAATATCAGTGCCAAGTTTTATCTTTATGTTTTTCGTTTTCCAGGCTTTCAAGGTTGTCCAATGCCCTATTTGATAGACTGATGCTTTCTTTAGATATGCTAATAAATTCCTTCAGGTTTCTTAAGAGTGTTCCCCTGATGAACTAATAGCTCTCTCTCTTTTGCCATCTCTGCTGGGATCAATTAATTTATTTCAAAACTTTAATCTCTCAGGTAATTGCATTTCCATGTGTGCCATGGGTGGCAGTGGGGATGTTGGCTGCCATAGTCCAGCGACTGTCCACAATAATAACCACAAAAATAACCAAATATAATAATAAACATTTATTGAGAATGTGTGATGATAGGACACATTGTATTTAAGAAGTACAGGANGGTAGTTCTATTTTTAAGTTTCTGTGGAACCTCCATACTGTCTTCCATAGAGGCTACACCATTTTTCATTCCCACCTGTGCAAAGGTTCTAATTTCTCCACAGCCTCGCCAACATTGTCTTATTTTTTTTAATAAATGGCTATCCAGTCAGGTGTGAGGTGTTACCTCATTGTGTTTTTGATTAGTATTTCCCTGAGGCTTAGTGATGCTGAACATCTTTTCATATACCTCCTGGCCATTTGTATGTCTTTTCTGAAGAAATTGTTTATTTAAGGCCTTAGCTCATTTATTAACGTATTAGGTTTTTTCTCCTATTGAGTTGTAGGTTTTCTCTATATATTTTGGAAATTTGACTTTTATCAGGTATGTGGTTTATAATTTTTTTTCCCAATTTGTAAGTTGCCTTCCCTTCTATTGATTGCTTTTCTTGCTCTGAAGAAACTTTTTAGTTTGATCTAGTCCCACCTACCTATTTTTGCTTTTGTTGCCTGTCATTTTGTCATTTGCCTGAAATCATTGACAAAACAATGTCATGAAGTTTTCATCCTATATTTTCTTCTGGTAGTTTTATAGTTTCAAGTCTAACATTTAAGTCTTTATCCCATTTTGAGTTTACTTTTGTGCATGGTAAAAAATGTCCAATTTCATTATTTTGCATGTGACTATCCAGTTTCCTAACATCATATGTTGAAGACACTATATTTTTCCCATTGTGTGTTGTTGACATTTTTGTAGATCAGTTGATAATATATGTGTGGATTTATTTCTGGGTATTTTATATGACAGTGCTAAAGAATTAGAAAAGTTATCCTATCTATAATATATACATACTTCTGTCAAGAAAATTTAGAATGGCTCTCCTGTTTCTTTAGGCTTTCTAAAGTCCAAAGGGTTACAATTATGCTTTTTTAAGAAACACTGGTTGATAGGTATGACTTTGCAATTTCTTTCTGATCCTAGGTGACTTATTTAATCGTATGATCATTTGTTTATTAAATTTTATGCAAATGCAGTTCTTTTTCAATTCACTTATTTATTTTTCTTTTTCATTTGAAACCTAAGAAATAACTTTTACACTAGAGAGATCATTTTCTTTCTTTTTTTTTTTAATTGGCTTGGATATAAAGGGATATTTGCTCCTTCAAAGTTGACACTCATTTCTTTGAACTTGCAGTAATTTCCTTTATGGCTAGCACTGCAGGAATAGCTTTATAATTTTTCCTAGNTTTTCTGTCTTACATTTCATATCTTTAAATTTGGCTACATGTTATAGAGAACAGTATTCTCAGATAAATGATTTCATATGACTATTTCCCTTACCATAATATTCATCAATGTTTATTGTAGTTTTGTGTCCCTGATAGCTAGTGAATGGTCAATAAATAGTTCTTGTGTGAATAAATATTGAGAAATAAAGATGAAGTATGACTGAATAATTTAATAAAAGTCATATGTGTTTGTACATGGTAAAAATGCACCTATATCATTTCAGTCCTGGTCTGTTCCTCTATCTGTGAATAAAGAGACTGGGTATAACATTATTATGTTATATTATCATTGTGTTTAAATGCAGTGACAATTGGCAAAGAATAAAAGAGTAATTCAATAATTATATATCTTGAGGATATGGGGGATAATAACAACAAATATCTATTGATTCCTTATTCCAAACAATGCATCATGTTAGAATCCCTGAAAGAAATGGTGAAAAGAAACAAAGTAGGATTTTTGTGGGACCTGATTGCTAAAGTGTTTCCCAATGATCCTTGCCTCCTCTGTTCACATTATTGTATAATCCCTTCCCACATGGTCCTTGTGAACAATAGAATATGGTAGAAGTGATAATGTTGTCATTCCTGAGATTAGGTTATAAAAGACACTTCTGTCTTGGTTGTGTGCCTTCCCCCGCCCCTGGGGCCCCTATGCTCTCTCTCCAGCTTGTTCTGGGTGAAACCAGATGTTTTGTCATGAGCAACCTTATGTAGAGGCCCATACAGTGAACAATTGAGGCTTCCAACCAGCGAGAAACTAAAGCAAGAGTACCCTCCAGTCCAGGTAATGACTTCAGATGATTTGAGTCCTGACTGACAGCTCAACTGAAACCCCACAAGACAGACACCCAGCTAAGCCACTGCTGGATGGATGCCTGATCCTACAAAAGTGGGTGGGATAAAAAACGTTGTTTTAAGTTGCTAAATTTAGGGGTAATTTGTTATGCAACAATAGATAATAATAGTTTCCATATTATTGGAAAGGCAGTTTTGAATGGTGATACATATACACATAGCAAGATAACTACCAAGAGCGGCATAAATACTAGATTCTAAATGTGTGGCATGCAAAATATGTTCAGAGGACAGAAATATGATGTTCAGCTCAATTGGTAGGAATGGTTTTGTAAAGAGGAACACATGGAGCCAGGTAAAATTTGCATAGATCTTCTAAAATGTGTGCATAAATCAATACACACCAGATAGATGTGATTTTTATGTATGCCTTGTGGAAACCAGTCTCATTATTTTATTGTTGAAGCACAGTAATCTATGCAATCTTTCATGAATTCCCCCAGGTAATTAGTTTCCTGGAAGATTGCTGGGTGGCAGATTCAACTCTTGCTACTTTGCAGCGCTCTGGGAAATATTTGAATTATAGGACATATAATTCTGCTGGAAAGTTATGCTAAGAGGTTTAATTCACAGAAAATATACAACCTGTATAATCCAATTAAGAATGTAGACTGCATACAAACACTGAGAACTCCGCCGGGACAACAGTTAGCCTCACCTATTGACTTCTATTATGGCACTTAATGCTTCGTTCCTTTTCCTGCATGGATACAGACTTTAGGGTTCAGCGTTCTTGACCTTTCTGGAATGTTAACTGCCCATGTAGAATGTTGGAAGAGGTTGCAATTTCCCTTTTATTTTTTTCTCGAGTTGAAATGCTATCTTTCTTTACATACTGAGGTAATAATGCTGGTTTTTCCTCCCAGGTAACACCAGTCTATGATCTCTTTACAGCCTGGAAAACCTGTTTAGCTCTAAATGTAGCCTGCCTCACATGCTTTATACCCAAGCCATGAGAGTCCTGTGGTCAGGAAATCATTAGGGATTTATACCCTTCTGCAG
>NW_017731737.1:904864-909139 GCF_001890085.2 Hipposideros armiger | reverse complement strand
TAAGATGTTCTATTATTGGTTAAAGCCTTTTATACATTATCTTTTGCACAAGATTCGATTAAGGCCCCATACACACCTTTGCTTTGTTCTGACATTACTCAGGCATTACTATAGTTGGTGACTAATCTATTTTAGCTGGCCACAATGTGGAAAAAGGTGTGTGTTTTGAATTTTCATAGTTTGGATTTCATAGTTGATAAACTTCTCTAAGTTTCTAATAAACAAACAAACAAAGAAACAAACAAACAAACAACCCCTGAAACCTGTGCTCAATCTCTGTACCTTTGTACAGTTGCTACTAAATATAAATAAAATATAAATTAAAATAGCATATTTGTATATCTGGGGTTTTTTATTCAATTTTTTAGAAGGCTGGAAAGACATATTTTTTCCTATGCTTATTGTGGATAGTTAATAAGTATGTGAAGTAAATGATCAATAATTGAATGCAGTTCTATTTCTGTTTATTTGCCTTAGAAAGGCAAGATGAATTTATTTGCCACATCGCTTATAATCTGTTAAACACAAAGAGGAGTTGTAGAATAATTGTTACTTTTTGTTCAGCTTTCCTCCTTGAGGATCTATAGGCTCATTATGGCTGATGAGCTGGTAATTTCGAGCTTCTGTTTTTAGCTCTTCTCTTTCATGTTCCTTCAATAATTCATAGTGTAGTCCAAACTCTGAATAGTTGAGTTGGGAAAGATTTGTAAGCGTGTATCTGTATCATGGGCATTTTCTTTGCTCTATATTGTGCACATATTTCCCTACGAGAAATTGGAAGGACAGCTTGCTTTATGTGCTTCTGAAAGCCTGGCGTTGTGAGCTTCTTTTGTACATAATAACTGCAGGTGCTTTCTGGCGCAGAAATGATCCTGTGATCTGATAGCTGTTTTTCACATTCTGTGATCTTGGCCAGTTCACAGAATACAACAAAGGTGGAAGATTGTTGTCTTCCCATGGGTTGCCTAAAGTTACAGTGCTGATCTTTTGACCCTTAATTTCAGCAAGTTTGATTGCTCAAGGAACCCCGTTGTGCATGTTTGGAGCTAGTGTGGCACTTTGCTGTTGAGTTGATTATCAATAGCCTAACATACTCATAGTATTTAGAAGAAGGGAGATAGAGTATTTTATGTAATTGTCTTGCATTTTAAAGAGTTAAGTGAAAACAGTGTCAAAAATAAACGACCTCACCTTCTCTAATGGAATATTTTAGGCCTAGTAATGCATTTTGGCAAATGATTGTTGTGATTCGAGCACCGCTGCTTTTCCTCCTGGTGGAATATAACACCGCCCATCCCGAGGTTGCAGAGTCACAGGAGAAATGCCGTCAGTCATCATGGGAACGAAGCGAGTACAGGGATTCTGATTTTTCAGAAGTGAAATTATTTTAATAAGGGATTTTAAAATAAGTAATGCAACATGGTATTAAAACTTGCTAATCTTGCTTCATTACTAACCTCATACCACATTTAAATGAATTGGATTTACTGAATATTTTAATTGTTTCCCCTTCTGATTTTCATTTCCTTACTCATCATCAGCATCTCTCATCAGCCAGGGTTTAAAATATTCTCTGTCCTTGTTCATCCCATGGAAATTGATCAGGTGTTTAAACTATGAATTAGTTTCTCTGTTAATAACCAGACTTGATTCTACTTGCAAATCATTTCATTTAGGACCCATGTTAAATTTTGACTCACTAAATGCCACTTCGTTCTCAATTCCTGCTTTTTCTCAAAAGGTGACTTGGTGGATGGAGTTAAATGCCTTTTAACCACTAGAGGGAAACATACCAATCTGCTATGAGCAATGCAGTATCTTCAAATGGCAAATACCTTCCTGAAGCTGCAGGTCCTGCTGTTTGTTTTATGTTGATCTTTTCCCTCTGAATATTGACAGCATTATAATGAGGAAACAGCACAGGATATATATTGATCAAAAAAAAATAGTGAGGATAATTTCCTTTTTATTGAATAATTTGGCACCTATTCCTTACTATAGTTAATTTATTTTTGAAGTGAATAAATATCCCCAGGTAACTAAGGACACACCTCTATGATGCAAACATTTATTTGCCCATTATATCTGGAAAGCACCGTTCTTTCAATGTTGATATACTGTGCTCCTACAAAACATACTGAGTGAGTAAGCAAGCATTTATTGAGTGTAGCTTCATCCTAAAAGAAAAAATATCTCAGACAAATCAGATTGTTTGGATTCTGATGTTAAAAGCATTCTACATTATTGTTTTGGCCCACACATACTTTATTTATTTAATTTATTATTTTTTTCAAATTATCTGTACCTACTTTATTGTTTCTGCTCAGGGGTACCTGGTATACACCCAGTTGTAGTAATAGTCTTTGCTGCTGATATATAACTCCATCTCCTTTTCTTAGAGTTTTAGGGAGATTTGAAGCAGAAATTTGGGGGAGATCAAGTAAAATGTTGAAGGTTGAGTCTCATGATATTAATGCTAGATGAATAGACCTTAGGAACCCAATAAAAATATAGAGGTGATGTGTGGCATTGAATGGCTTTCAGAAATGAAACTGATGAAAAAGGCCTAAGCAGTTACGGAAACTGTGGACCTGCAGAACATTTGAGTATTATAAGCGGTGTTCCCACATGTGGCAAAAGCAAATTTTTTTTTAATGATTGTTGTAAAATATCTTGTCTTACTTGTTTTCAATGTGAAGAAAGGATTCTAGATGCTTATGAACTGTTTTATTCAGGCTCAGTTGGTTTCTATATCAATAAACCCAGGAAAATAGTTAGGCAACTCATTAAAGCAATGTGTTAGGTACCTATTGTTTTTATCTGCCCAGTGTTCTGTCTTGCCTGGTTTCCAGGGACGCCCACCCCCACCTTCCTTCAACAAGTTGCAGAGGCGCTTCTTTTTCCTTATAACTTACCTCCATACTTTTGGCCACAATTAATTGGTGCAGTCATTGGCAGTTCAATGCAAAGTTGGACAAGGGCACATCACTGAAGATGGCCAAGTTCTCCTCAGGGTGGGTAATCATGTGATGGAAACCAAGACAGGGGGAATGGAACAGAGATGCAAAAGGAAAGGGGACGTGATGGTACTAAAAACCCAGTTGCCCAGCTGCATTCCTGTACTGCATGCATAAGACCTCAATATCTATGAATACATAAGCATTTTGGTTTAAGCTTGTTTCACTTGGATTTCTAAATGGTGGTTAAAAGAGTCCCAATTAATCTTGATAGGAAGCAAATTTCTACTGAGGAACTCTGCTGTGAATAGGCAAATGGGATTTTTCAACAGGCAACTATCTTTCTTNTTTTCAGTGTCATACCCAAGCACTTATCCTTTAATCCCAGTTTTCCATTCTTTGATAGACCACATTTCAAATGCCACTGTTTAGAGAATTGCCCCTAATACAGCCCTCTAGCAAAGGGAAAAATGAGCTAACTGGCTACTCTGGCATAAAAATAATTGCTTGGTCTCTGCATTGGTCCGTGTGGTTGTCTTACAGTTGACTCACTACTTCGTGGCTGGAGCTTGTCATCCTGGCTCCTGGCCAGCATGCTTATTACCTCTCGTAGGCATCCTGTGTACATCCGGGGAAATACTAATGCCCCAGCTTCTTGTGTGCCTTTGTTTGTCCATAAGTCAGCCCTCAGCAGAGAATAATTTATGGGAGGTGAAGACAGAGGCCCTCCCACATCCTTCAAAAAAAAAATGAAATTAGTATACTGTGGGAGATAAAACATGATACAGTTCTAATATGTGTCCTTGACAATTGGTCTTTTCTTTTCATGAAAGATATTCTAGAAGTGCTTTCAGCCTGCCATCCATTTTCCATTTCTTGTTTGCCGGTCTTTTATTTCTTTCATCTGTATGCTTCCTTTCCCACAGCTTCCTCCTGTCTCATCACCCATTTTCTGTCTTCCAGCGAGATAGCATTTTACCAAGATCTCCTTATTTTTTCATTTTAACAGGACTCTGTCAAGAAACTTAAGCTCCAGATCTGGCCTGGCTCAGTATTCCAATCAAAAGAGAGAACTCGTAGATTAAAAGCTCTATTTTTCAAACGTAGTATAGGGTTTCTCCCAGGATGATTATGACATACACAGTGATGGCTTCTGTTTATATATACCTATCAAATTTTATGCAATTGCAATGACTAAATTAGGCATTTGCATGCAAAACACAAGCTTCATTTTTAATGTCATGTCAACTAGAAAGGCCAAATGATCACTGAAATTACTGAAATAACTTATTAAATAGATATCAGGACACATTAAATG
>NW_017731737.1:899868-902100 GCF_001890085.2 Hipposideros armiger | reverse complement strand
GTCTGCAAACCAAGAATAGGGTCCAGACCAGACACCAAATCTGTTGCCACCTTGATCTTGGACTTCCCAGCCTCCAGAACTGTAAAAAATAAATGTTTGTTGTTTATGCCAAAAAAAACCAAACCAACAGTAATTTGGGGTACTGTCCTAGGCTCCCTAAGACTTTGAATCAAGTACATAGGTTTTTAAAAGAAAATCCATGGTAATAAGTAAAATGACTGCCATAGGGAAACATCTACCATAATGAGGGGCTTGAATGGCTAGCACTCAGCCGTCTCTTTTCAAAACACTTCTTATCTATGTAACTTATTTGGTAAATGAAGGATTGCTATATCAAACTAAAAAGTTTCTTCATAGCAAAAAAAAAAACCCATCTGCTAAATAAAGAGACAACCAACTGAATGGGAGAATGTATTTGCCAACAAAGCCTCTGATAAGAGGTTAATACCCAAAATATATACGGAACTCATATAACTCAACAACAAAACAACAAATAATCCAATTAAAAAATGGGCAGAGGACCTGAATAGACATTTCTCCAAAGAGGACATACAGATGGCCAATAGACATATGAAAAGATGCTCACTATCACTAATCATCAGAGAAATGCGAATAAAAACCACCATGAGGTATCACATCACAACAGTTGGAATGGCTTTCATCAACAAGACAAATAATAGCAAGTGTTGGAGAGGCTGTGGAGAAAAAGGAACCCTCATACACTGCTGCTGAGAATGCATATTGGTGCAGCCGCTATGGAAGGCAGTGTGGAGGGTCCTCAAAAAATTGAAAATAGGATTACCATATGATCCAGCAATCCCTCTCCTGGGTATCTACCCCAAAAGTCTGAAAACATTTATCTGTAAAGATATATATGTTCTGATGTTCATTACAGCTTTATGGTGACCAAGACATGGAAACAACCAAAGTGTCCTTCAATAGATGATTGGATAAGAAGATGTGGTATATATACACAATGGAATACTATTCTGCCATAAGAAAAGATGAAATAATGCCATTTGCTACAACATGGATGGGTCTTGAGATTATTATGTGAAGGGAAATAAGTAAAAAAAGTCGAGAACCATATGACTTCACTGATTTGTGGGATATAAAACTGAAAGCAACAAAGGAACAAGACAAACAAATAAAAAAACAAAAGCTCATAGANGTTATATTCTCTGAAAGTTGCCTACCTCTGTCATTTCATAGAACTTACTTCATATGTTCTACTTCTGTCACGTACTCTCATTAGATTATTTTTATGATGGAGATGTTATTATTTTATTACATGTTAAATTATGAGCTATATATCTCTGCTTTTGATCTGTGTTGATGGAGCTATGCCACACCAATTTCTACTATGTTTTAGTTGCTAAGTTGTAATGTCTGTCAGAGGCAAACAAAATTTTGAATCATCATGGTGCTACTGAAATAGGATTGGGAAATATAATTATAATAAAGCTTATTTTCTTGAGAGTTAATATCTGACACTATGTACTTCAAAATACACTTCCAATGAAATATCACAGAGAATTATTCCTAAAAAGGATTGAAAATTCAGATTTGATGTTATCCAATTATATGAAGGATCATTCATTTAATAAAACATTTTCACATGAAATCACATAAAATCAAATAAAACAAAAAAGAATACAATATAATGATAAACAACAAACAGCTCACACTATATGTGCATATCCCAATTTCAGAGATGTTAAAATCTGAACACATGTGTTTTGAAATGAAGGAAACACAGTAAGTGATTTCCGTGATACCCCACTATATAAGCAATCAGAGACATGTTTCCAACCAGTGATAGTATCCTATAGCCCGGAGTTAAAGTGGGAGGGTTTTAATCTTTGTTGTGAGAGATTTCACACATGTGATGCTGCAGGGCAGGTAAGTGAAGAGATTTACATAGCTGTTTTAAATCTTATGACTAGAGATATGGCCTGTAGCTATGTTTGTGCAAGGCTGAGTTGTGCCCAGGCTTAGGAAAGAAGAACATAGAGGCAGAAAAAAGGGTTGGTAGCATGAATGCTACGGGTTTGCCAACTGTGTCCCTAGGAATTGCCTTGTTCACCTTACAGTAGATCTAAATCTTCTACATCTTATACATGCTTGGTGGAACAGTGAGGGTCAGGCTGATTTTCCAAATCCAAACATAGCAAGCTGTCCTTCCTGTGCTGAAACTATTCTAGCTTGCCTGAAGATTTACTAAAGCCATCC
>NW_017731737.1:890526-896043 GCF_001890085.2 Hipposideros armiger | reverse complement strand
TTAATGTTTCTTGATTTAAAAATACAACCCAATCTATTTTATAGAATATTTCTAGTGATTAATTGTCTATGAATGTTATTTTATTTGTTTCCCATAATAACAAGGTACTTAAAGTAGAAGTCACTATTATCACTATATTGATAGTGATAATGATAACCAAGATTGATTACTTTTTATCTTGTAAGACACTTTATTAAGTCTTTCCAAACAATTTTATTTTAATTTTTCACAGAAACTTTATGAATGTCAAGAACTATGAAGGGTCAGATTTTACTCTACTCACAAGCTAACAAGTTAACCTTCCATCGTTTCATGGATACCAGCCATGAATATGACATTCTTGGCTCAGAGAAAAAGGACAGTGTAGAAGAGCAATTGCCAGAAGAACAGCAATGTGCCAGTTGCTTGACCCCTAGCTTTTACATGGAAGTGCAACAAGGGCCAGGTGACATCTCACACACTGGGTTGCATGACAAAAGAACCCCAAGTTTCAGAAACAACAAACTTTTGTAAAGCAGTCACTAGCGAAACTGTCCAATCTTTGCCCCAGAGGGAGACATTATCTTCATTATCCTGGAGAGAAAAATCCTTCTCGCCCAGAGAAAGTGCACTGTCTTTAACTTCCAGTGCTGTTTGCTATACAGTGTACAAACACTCTTGAAAAGGTTATCCAGAACAAAAGCTGCCAGTGCCTCTGCTCAAAAGTAGTGCAGAAATATGAGGGAGTCAAGGTGAATTTCCCAAGATGAGACAGATCATTTTCAACCTTGTTTTATGGGTCAGGAAACTATATTTCAGAAAAATTTAAGAAGCATGTTTCATATCAAACAATTTGTAAGTAGCAAAGACATAATGTGACCTCATGTCTTGTGACTGTAGGTCTTTTCGCTTGAGCATCCTGCCTTTTAGATTCTCACTACTCATTGCTAATGAAGATACTAATAGCCCAGCCTTAGTCTTCTTTTCAATTACACAGTATATATTTAGGAGTCAGAAGTTGTTTCTACCTTAGCTGCAGTCCCAATCATCAAGAATTTGCTGCTTTTGATTGTTTTGGGGTTGTTTCTAAGTGTCAGCGTTGTACCTTAAACAAATGAGCAAGATCATTTCATGTAGCCAACAGAAACAGAAACCTAAATAAGCCTTCTCATGTCCATGCAACAATAAAGAATTCAGCCTTTGTTGTTAAAAGCACATGGATTTTCTTGAAATCATTTTTTTTTAAAAGCAGACATTGACTTTATTCCAATTAGAACTGAAGGTTACAAGTGTTAATCCATGGATGTCACAAGACCCAAGGTTTGCACTGGGGAGGACTTTTGACACATGTATTTGTAGTAATTTTTCATGTAAAATATAGCAGAGTGTTTTTGGAGAGAAAAATGTGCCTGGGTTATTTCAGCAACATAATTGACTGTTTTTATGTGTGTCATGGCATTTCTTAAAACTTTGGCTGGGATGGTGGCATTTCACATCACAGAAAAGGAAATAAAGCTGTATTGTAGTTTGCTTACATCAGTACCTAGAAAAAATTGAAATTTCAAAGAAGCAAGAGTTTTCCTTGTGGTAAGCAGGGGTCTGGGTAGCATTTTCATTTCCTGTCTCTTTGACTTCCAGTGCTCCCCTTCAAAAAGTTCTGAATACAGAAAGCAGAACTTGCCTCCAGCACAAAACCAGAGCCCACTTTTATTATTGTTGTTGTTTCAGGGCTCCTGGATCTCATGCTGAACCTTAAAATCCTATTCGCAGCTCAGCTGCCAGCATGCTGTGAGCTGAGCAGTGAAAAGTGGAAGAAATAACAGGCTTCAACACGCAATCAGTAGTTCCCTACTGAAACCATATGTCATGCGTAGAATCCAGGAGACTTGAAAAGTCTTGAAAAACTGCAACGCCCCTAGTACTTCTAATGGGAATCAGTGATGGGCAAGTGCCTGTCAGAGGGGTTAGAAAAATAGAAATAACTGAGCAAAAGAACAACTGTCATTGCTAAGGGAAGTGACCAAAATAAGTGTCCTCTACGGATCCAATCATTAAGTGATTATAACTCCTATCTGTGAAATACCTCTTGACCCCAGCAATCATATGCTAAGTGTCAGTGCTAAAGAAGTGACAAACACCCATTCTAATAAGGTAGCTCTATGTCATAGTCAAACAAATAAACAATCAAATAATTATCATAACCATTATAATGCAATTCTTTCTCTTTCAATTACTTTTATTTTTAGAATGTGATATATCATTGTGGTTAAGTACAAAGGCTTTGGGATAAAGGAGAGTCAAATCCTCACTCTGTTCCTTCTAGTTATGCAACCTTGAAAAAATATTGTTTCGTTTCTTGAAGCCAAATTTCCCAGCTGTAAAATGGGAATAATGGTACTTACAGCATTATACAGGGTCATGCACACAGAAATATTCAGTAAACAATGCTATTAATAGTTATAGGAAGAAGCTTAACTATTATTTAAGATTGCCTATGGATGTTAATATTTCATTTTATGGAAAAGATTAAAAATAAAACCAAACATGTAATTTTAGTTAAAATATTAATCTTTTTGACTTATATATTTATCACTGTACAAAGTTCACTGGTTTCTATGTTTTATAGCAATTTATAAAAGGCAAACAGGGTATTCATAATACACACCTACACATACATTTAGAATTTTGTGAAACTGTGAAACTACATTCAGGCAATTTAAACCTGTAATTGGATTGTGTTTAAAAGAGTTATTTTGAAAAATCTATTATTGGGATTTTAGAACTCATTTTCTTTTTGAAATAATGCTATAAATTGTAGTGATACTCCCTGACCAGTTCTGAAAAGTCTTTTAGCCTATCGTGTTCCTAAAATATTGTGTTAGCTGAGCCATGCTGCATATATCTGACCAGTATATAATAATTTTTGATAAGAAAATAACTCCCAATTCTCTGCTTTAGACATGGAAACATTTTATTTTTCTTTTGACTATGGATAAGGTTCCCAGAACTGGGAGTCACTGTTTGGAGACTGAAGTGAATTATGATATTATACTATTGTATTTTAGATATATTCCATATTATATTATATATTATGTTATATATTATGTCTGTCATATAGTGTAATAGTGCCTTAATTTTTTCCGGACTTAAAATTATATAAAGAAATCAACAAAGCACAGTCACCTCTATGAGTTAATGTTCAGTACTTCATAGCCAGCTGACAGTGTTTCTGCCAGTCATTCATAAAATGCAGCATCGATTCACTTGAACGAATCATGTCAAACCAAATCCAAGCTTGTTTTCCATATGGTTGCCTGGTGCACTAGGAATGACCTGAACATTATGTTATTTTAGGAAATATTTGGTGATAGCATTCTACCTCATCCTTGTGAACAAGATGGCAAAAAGTGACCCGAATGAGAGACCTATGATGTAGATTCATGGAAGTATGAACAGCTGGTTTAATTCATGGTAATTAGTGGTTTGGTTTCTGCCTAAAGATAGAATGCTAGTAGTGTGCCATCCTCCAGTCCTTTTCAAGAGTTGTGTCAATGACTTGGGTGAAACACATGGTGCCCACTTTGTAGATAAAAAAAAGTTAGAAAATATGTCTGACAAAATTCACATTCCAAACTATCATGGAAATAAATTTAAAAGGGTTGATTTTAACAAGAATAAATGTAGATTTCTTCATATCAAGTCAGTCAATACTCTGTACAAGTTATCAGTTGGGAGTAACTAGCTTGGTGGCATGATGGGTGAAAAAGTATGATTTTAGTTGATCAATTAATAGATGATCAATATTATTCCAGCCTGGGCTGCACCTTCCTCCTCTATACCTATAGCACCCTAGACATGTGTCTGTAGTAGTTGCTGTCTGTCCCTTTGGACCATAAGCTGCCTGAGGAAGAGGCTATGTTTTATTTACTTTTGTAACCACAACACTTAGTCCAGTACATGACAGCATCTCAGTAAATATGTGTAATGAATGAACTGAATTTATGATGCAGCTAATAAAAAGGTAGCACATTCTCAGTCCACTTTAATAGATTTATAATGCCCAAATCATGGCAAATTATGATCCAATAAATTAACCACTGCCTGTATCTAGAATATTTAGTTCTGGAAAAATATTTAAAAATAGAATTCAGCAAACGTACATTGAAAGTACAAAGATCAGCATGGCAAGGGGGCTAAAATTATATTTTACGAGAAGGAAGAAATAAAAAGAGGCTGATAACCTGAAAAACATTTTCAAATACTTTAAGGATTCTCTTATGGCATAGATAGATAGACAGATTTATGCCATCTCCAGAGACCAGAATAGCACAAGGGGCACATGAGTGATATACTGTGGACTCACAGGAGAACTTTGGAGTGAATGCAATGATCTACAAATAAAATGTGCCGCCTCAGAGGTAGTCAGTTCTTGTTTACTGGAAGTATTTAAGCAAGTAACATCTGTCAGGATGCAGCAGCGGGAATTTCTTGGTGTGTACGGATCCGTTTTTAGTGTGTAAAATCTTTTTTCAGCTCTAACTACCTGTGCTTTTGGCTGCAATTGTTCTCAGCAAGTGCCTTGTCTTCTTCAAGATGTTGAATGTTGGTTGAATTACAGGAATGGAGTGCCTTAAGAAACAACGTTCTGTCTGTGAAAGGATTTCAAGCTCATTACTAACATCTGGCTTTGATGGTTCTCTGTGTCCTCCTGCTTTTCCTGTTCCTGTCCCTTTCACCCCTTCGTCCCCTTCCTTTTTTGCTGCTGTTGAACGTTGTTGCTCTCTTCCTCCTGCTTCTTTTTCTTCATCTCCGTCTTCCTTTTCCTTTTCATCCTCCTCCCTCCCTACTTCTTCCTCCTCTTATTCTTGGTAAATATCAGTTGTAAAGAGAAATTGTATCCAGTGTTTTCTTCTAAGGCGATAATTTTGAATACTAGTTTCATTAGATCACGTTTTGTTATTTTCTATCACTATTCGTACTTAAGACAAGTTACCTAGTTAAAATATTCAATGCATCCAAGCTTTCATGTTGGTAGAGTTGATATGTCTAAGACAAAAAGAAAATAACACAATTTGGAGGTAGTGATGCACACCTATAAAAGCCTAGGGTATTGAAGACAATATTCATAATACAAGAAAATGGAATGGTCAATTATGAAATACTCATATGTTGTGTTCCTAAAATATATTAAAATGTGATTGATGAAATTGTGAGAGAATTGAAATCTGTGTGAATGAGACTGCCAGATTTGATGTTCTATGAAATGATAAAATAAGCTATTTTTCATTCCTTCAAAACTATTGACATCAAGATGTTTTATAGCTGTGTTGATATAGCAACCAACAGCTACACATGGTTATGAACTCTTGAAATGTGGGTAGGTGAATTAAGATGTGCTCTCAGTGTAAAATACAGAGTTTTTAAGAGCTGGTGCTAAAAAAGAACCATAAAATATCTCATTCATACTTTAATATATTGATTCTATGTTGAAATGATATTTTGGCTCTATCAGGTTAAAGAAAAATATATTATTAAAAT
>NW_017731737.1:888349-889691 GCF_001890085.2 Hipposideros armiger | reverse complement strand
ATAAAATAATAAGCATTCAGAGATGTCATACCAATAACAGGGCATTTAAAAGCATACATTATGTGTCCAAATCTTGTACATGCATGTAAGCATGAAAAAATATAAAAAAATATATATATATATATATATATATATATATATATATATATATATTGCTACCTCAAAGTTTAAGTACTTTTATCTGTTTATTGGTTTCAATAATTTAAATTTGTATTCTATTATAATCTTAAATCCAGTAGTGAGCTCACTGTATTCTAGTTCATGGAGACAGACTAAATAAACTATTGTTTTTCTTTCCCTGTATAGATTATGTCAATGTCAGCATTTTCGTAGAGAGCCACAAACATAATGAGTCTCAGCTCCAATTCAAAAGGCCTTATTCTCTGTGTTATCAACTCTCCTTTGCTAAATTGTCCTCCAAACAGAAACAGCAGAAATGTCCACTGGTACCCGGGATCTTCCACTCAGCCTCTGGCAATCAAGTCATCCAGAAGAGGACGCCACTAAACAGACACTGCCCAAACCGAGTCTCTAGCTATTCTATGCAGACAGTTTCTACCAGGTAGAGCCTAAACTTTTCAGAAAATGGTGGTTACAGTCCTACTCTCCCTTGTCTTCTGTCTTTATTTCATTATTCCCCTCCCAAAGTGTTCTTTCATAGCATGAGTACAAACTGTAAATATTTCATGATATTTGATTTCAGCTAAAGTACTTGGAAACACAAGTTTGAATGAGATCCTGAGGGCCTAGATTTTTTTTTTTAAATAGCTACAATAAAACAATAATAGAGCCATTCTGCCACCTTAGGAAACAGCCTAGAGGAAAAAGGACTAGGAAGAGCATTTTACTGGTTATACACCAGGCCCAAAAGGAATGGTAATTTCATAAATTATTCTGTGGGTATTTGTTGAAGTAATTCTTCAGAGTTAGATATTCTAGTGAGTCTACAGTTGTATACACAAAGGGAGTTGAGAGTTGGGACAAGTACCTGGATATTTTGGGCCTCTTGGAAGCTTATGCTAAATTTTAGAGAATAATTTTTTGTAATTAGAAGAGCCACATTGTCTATATAAGCAATCTTCAAACAAAATTTTCTGTGTAAAAGAAAGACTATCCATTTTTCTTGGTTTATATCCAATATAAGGAACTGCCTCCAGCATTTTAACTTCTGCCAAAAATAGTTAGACATAGGAAATAGTAGCCCAAAGGCCCTGAAAAATCATTGTTTGACCAAATTATTTTATTATTTGTGATGCACCTACTTTAAAAAGACAGGCAGAAGTTGTTTGATGCAATTTCATTTATAACTATGTGCACAGGTAAAGTTTTGTTTTTTGTTTTT
>NW_017731737.1:884280-886089 GCF_001890085.2 Hipposideros armiger | reverse complement strand
GGTAGTGTGAATGACAAAAAATGGTAGGGAATTGGAAGAAGTGGTGAGAAGTGGTCAGATTTGATAGATTGTTGGCTTGGTACAGGATTTCATGATGAAATATTACATTCCTTGGGTTTTTTAAAGATGCTGCACTATTTATTGCCTTCAAATATTTAATGTTGCTGGTGGGAATCCATTCTTATTCATATTCCTTTGTCTTTGAAATTCACTTCTATATTTTTGGGTATTCTCTTTATTCTAATGCTTTGAAATATCATAATAATGTGTTTTGGCGCACGTGTGTGTGTGTGTGTTTGTGTGTGTGTGTGTGTTTCATTCATAGTACTCAGCATTTGATGGACTGTTTCAGTCTGAAACTTGTGCGCCCTTGAATTATGGAAAAAAGTCTCTGCTGATCAATCACTTCACCATTAGCTTTTTTTAAAAGATAGTTTATTGTCTACCAGTATCTTCTCTCCCTTTCTTTTTTGTTTTTAAGTGTTTGTAGCTTAAAAACCATATTGTATTTTTAGGAAGGCTTGGATAAGAAAGGCATTTACAACATGTGGACAATTCAACATGCCTAATGGCAAGTCTAATGATATTGATTTTACTGTTTTGTGCTTCTTGCTGGCATTGCTTTCAGCAATCTTCAAGAGGGATAATTATTTTGATTTTATAAGGCATTATTCCTTTACAGAATAAGATTTTTAAAAGCCACATGCAGAAGCATTGCAGAGCATTTTTACAGCACAATTAAGTTTGAAATAAAAACTAACAAATAACAAAAAAGTAAAAGGAGGAGAATATCTATAACTTTCATTTATTAAAGATTTACTAATTTTCTATTACTAAATACTCCTCTCTCACCAATTGTCTTCTTTCACATGGTGGAAAACATGGCCACTGAAAATGCCTGGATTTTACTCTGGAAAGAAGGTGTCAAAATGCATGACAAAGACCCTAATCTAGACAAAACTCCGGAGGGCCTGAGCAAGGAGCTCTCACATGCTATGTCACGGCAAAAGCCTTACAGGAAGAACACAATGGTTGTAACAGAATTCTATGGTTATAATAGTCCCTCCCCTTAATTTCCTTTTCCCCTCTAAAGAAGGGCTTCCTGCTTCTTGCTCTCTCTTCGCACAGTGGCTTGCCATGTCTGCACACACCTGATTGCAATCCTTTCTTTTTCCTGAGTAAATCCTTTTTGGTGATGAAATACCTAGTCAACCTTTGTATATGGTTGACAAGAGCACACCTAATGTTTTCTTTGAACCCAAGTGCAAAAATCAAGGGAGGAATGTTATTAACTCCTCTAAAGTCAGATGACACCTCTGAAGAATCAATTTTTTGTGGGTTGAAGCCATATAAGTCAGTGACCAAATTTGGAGTAGAAGAAGGAAGCAGTAGTCAGATAAAATAATATGCTGTCTCCAAAAACAGGCAGACATGCTAAATAGATAAATCTAAAAAGAATATTTTCAGAGCAACTGATTGATAGTTTCACTCTAAGTACTGAATTCCTGTATACTATATTATAATTGAAGAAGATCAACAGTGCCATGAAAAATAGTTTTAATTTATCAAGATCAATAAAAATATGCCTTGTGAGTTTTTTACTTAAATGGAACTTAACCATTTATAAATCTTCACTGTAAAAATATTCTTAGTGATTTAAGATGTGATGGTGAATGATTTATTATTTTATTGATATAATCAAGGAATATTAAGGTGTTTTGTTCCTTAAAATTAATTTCTTCTTGTATCTGACTTTTATATATTATCTGCTTATTTTCCATAAGAAATATGTCATTACTTTATACTTCA
>NW_017731737.1:879379-880229 GCF_001890085.2 Hipposideros armiger | reverse complement strand
ACATCTTTATATTCTCTGAGTAGGAAAATACTTATCTGACAGAAAACACACAAACCATTAAAGCATTAAGAAAAATGATAAAATTTACTTCAGTAAAATTAAGAAATTATATTCATCTAAAGACAGCACGAAAATTAAAAATATACAATTACTGAGAAGATATTTGCAACCTACATAACAGACAAAAGATTAGCATACAGAGTTGCCCCAAGTCAATATAATTAAAACAAACAACCCAGTAGAAAAATTCTTGAATAGTCATTTCACACAGAATAAAATTCAAATGGCACATAAGTCTATAAAAGATGCTTAATCAGTACGTGGGTATATGTAAAATAAGCCTACAATGAGATGTAGTTTTACTCCCACTAGATCTGCAAATATATTATACACTTGACAATATCCAATTTTGGTAGAAATGTAGAGCAATAAAAAAACTCTCATATGATACTTACGGAGTGTAAATTAGTACAAACACTGGAAAATAATTGGACATTATTTTAATACATATGAAAACGGTCTAACCCTGAGCTGAGCAATTCCATTCCCAATTATAGACTTAACAAAACTTTTTCAAAAGTGAACCAGAAGACATGAGCAAGAATGTTACAGCAAAATTTTTAATAGTAAATGCAAAGCAAATCAAATCGAACTGAAAACATAAGTGGTCATCAATAGTGAAATGAAGAAATGACCCTCACATATTCATAGATCAGTTTACTATTAAATATTAAAAATAAATGACTTTCAAGTATAAGAAACAGCAAGGATGAAACCTTAGGTCATATTGTTGAGCATAAAAAGCTAGTCACTGAATACTATAATCAGTATGACTTCATTTATACAAAGT
>NW_017731737.1:877736-878803 GCF_001890085.2 Hipposideros armiger | reverse complement strand
GCCTTTCTCCTGTTCTATTTCGGTTAGATGAACTGCTGTAATTGGATTTAGATTTTGACTGCACATATTTTGTGAAGCTCTCCAAGACATGAGACTATTAGGTAAAAGTTAAATAATGATTTTTAACTGACTAGTAAACTAAAAACCAAACCAAACACTGCAGCATATTATTCATACCAGTTTAAGATTTGGAAGCAACAAAAAAATGTTTTAATTATTTTAATTTTATTGTACATAGGAGACACAATCATTTAAAGACTCCCAATTGGGAGCAGTTACAGTTAATGTTCAGCTCATGAGGATGTAAGGATGATTGCATATCTTAGGCTAATTTGTTTTGCTGGAACTATGTCAGCTTAATAACCATTCCATACCTTTCATCATATATATATCTTTTTATTCAGGCAATGACTTGGATAATCATTTAGTTCTTCAAGAGTCTTGTTCAAGATATTTATCCATGATAACAAAAGAATTACATTGTCTCTTGTTTACTTGTAGGGCATGATACTTGGTGACAATCATGTAAGGAAAGAGGTGACAATTTAATCAAGGACAAAATATGTTAAAGCTCTTAGAACTGTATTTATGTATATGTACGTGTGTATATAAAATCAAGTCTATTAATTATTTAACTTTACAAAAATAATGTATAACAAGTAGATCACTTTTACACAAATATCCCCAACATTACACTATTCCTAAATGAATTAGGATATGAGTAATAAAGCTTTAGTGAGGAGATTAATTATGATGATTCTAAGTGTGCTGATGTTTCTCATACCTTCGTCTGCTCTCCTAAATTTCCAGAAAAAAGTCACGTGTAAACCTTTTTGAAACAAGGCAAAGCATTAAATGATAGAAAAAATGTTGTAATTAATTTTGTCATTTATCTATTACTGTCCAAGATTGAAGATATTGTTTTATTAGATAAACAATCTCTTTTTCATTTTAATAACTGATGATTACATATTTTAATAGGTACACTTAAGAACTCTAGTAATTTTTGTTCAATAGATACAAAGGATGTTGGCACAAAATGTGTTTGGCCTCAAGATTACTAACTT
>NW_017731737.1:875412-876586 GCF_001890085.2 Hipposideros armiger | reverse complement strand
TTTAGTTGTGTGTCATTAACAACACTTTCTTAACTCCCTGGGCCATACTTTTCTCATCTGTAAAATGAAATCTGTAAAATCATACTCAACAATTCCTAAAATCTCTTCTGGCTGAAATAATTGTCTAATTCTAAATTTTGTGTTATCTCATTGCATCAAATGCTAGAGATTTTGCTTGATATGTAATGATAAGATCATAGTTTCATTCCCCAGCATGAAATTTTACATCAACACACCATTAAGTGGATCCTAGTAGTTGACATTTTGAAAAGACACATGGACATTACTAACTAAAAAAAGAAGGACCTGATTGTGAAGCTGACTGATGTACAGCATATATTTAATGAATTTTGTACTAAGGTTTTGGTGGCTGTTGTCGTCGTTTTACAAAACTGACAGTTTCAAACTGAGCAATGAGTTCTGGGATGCTGGCCGAGCTTCAACCAGAGGAGTACCACTTATTTACTCAGCACATTAGTATTTTGCATTCAGTTTCATATGAAAAGTGCTAAGTATTGTAAGTAAATTGATGTTTAGAAATTATTGCAATAGCCAATATTCCAGTGAGGTGAATGAGAAAGCCTTTGCCTGAAGTGTATTGCTTCATGCATCGGAGACCACCTGTGTTGGCATTCTTTGGGCTAATCTCATTCAATATTTGTCCATGACTTTTGTGAAGATACCCAAGGCATTTAATGACCTTGCAGCTGACATGGCCCTAGGAAGGAAATCACATATATTTGGGTTAGAGAGTCAACATCCCGTCAGCTCTCAGTCAGTTTGGACTACATTTAATAAGATGAAGTTAAATGAAGTCATACCCAAAGCTTTGTTTTTCAGATTAAAAAATAGTTTAACCAAATAACCTAACAGTACTAATAGAGGATGAAAAAGACTTAACAGCAGCAGCACTAACTCAAACTAAAACGAGGTACAAAACCAAATAAAAACACTAGCAACTTTAATTTATGAAAATGTACTGTAAACATAAAAACGAAATTGTGACGGTTTAAATTTAGTATCTAAGCATGGGGTTGGGAAAAACCAGAACAAATCACACCTAGTGCATACCATTTCCTTCCAGGAATATGATTTTAAGGGAAATAACTAACATAAACTGGACTCTATTTAAATGTATGTGACCAGGTAATAAAGGAATCAGACACCAAACCCT
>NW_017731737.1:869915-872532 GCF_001890085.2 Hipposideros armiger | reverse complement strand
GCATTATAGTCATAAACATGAGTGGGATTTTCTGTCTAAGGCAAATCTTCCTCTTAGAGATAAGTGGCAGGTTTGGGATGATCGCATCTGCATCCTGGAATCATTTTCCTATCTTACCAGGTTTCTCAGCTAGTTACTATTTAAAAGAAACATGTTATATTTAACTACTAATAAACTGACACATGTATTTTATCTAAGCTATGTAAATTTCCTAACTGAAAACAAATTGAAATTGCTTTCAGGGTTAAAAAAAAGAGAGAAAATGCATAAAAAAAATCAAATATGAATTTAAGGATAATCACAATTCTAAACACCACTGATAGTCACAGAGAAATTGAAAAAGGGAAAGCATATGGCTTTGAAATTATAAAATTCTCTTCATTGTAGGTCTTCTTTTTCTCTGATAGGTCTCTTTATGGACAAGGAACTATATTAGAATTGCTACTCTGAAAACCGAAAGTAAAAAAATCCTTTCTGAATGCAACATGCTTTTTCTTTCTTGTAATTGTTTTTAAGGGCAGTGACTCCTTAAGGAGATGATCATTTAGGAGTATAGTTTGGAGGAGATAATTGGAGTATTGACCCCAGAGTCTGAAATTCATCCCAGTCATAAATTGGAACATCTATTGGAGTGATACAGATTGGTGATATTTCTCTCTCCCGTTGCCTCTTTAACTCACTATGGCCCCTCTCAAGAAATCTGTGTAAATCCTTTACATTTTCTTCATTCACTGGTTCTCCAACAGAAGAGTTGGAGAATAACTCTTGTTGGAAACAACTTGCAATTTGTCCACTTTGTAAAAGTAACAGAAAATTATTGCTTGGAGGTCTGTAAGTTCTTTCTTTGGTCCCCTTGATCCCTCTCTTAGGAGATATTAGAGCCCACTCAGCTCCTCTTAATGCATTAATTCCCATTTATCATTGTCTCTGTTTCTACTTCCATCTCTTGTCATCTTGATGCTGAGGTATTTTGCTAAGTGGGATGAATTCTGATTAGCTGTGATGATCAGAAGTGGACAAGGGAAGTTTAGGGCAGTGGATGACACACTATTTCACATTTTACTTTAATTTAGTTCATATCTATAAAGCAGATCTTAGAGTGTTATCCACTCAGCATTCTATAAATTGAGTCATTTCCCCTAATAGTATCACTTCTGCTAACGTTTCTCTAAGTCTAGATGATTATTAAGGAGCCAGGCTTCAATTGTTAATGTGTAAGANAAAGGTATCCCTATCCTAATCCTTGGAACCTGGGATTATGCATGCTACATACATGGCAAGGGGAGATTAAGGTTGTCAAACAAATGGCCTTCAAAAGATTATCCTTTACTTTTTGGATGAACCCAAAGGTGAGAACTAGTTAACTGACCATTGCTGGCTTTGAAGATGAAGGAAGAGAGCCATGAATCAAGGAATGCGGGCAGCCTTCAGAAGGTGGAAAATAATAAACAAGGAAAGGGATCCTCCTTTAGAACCTGCGGAAAGGAACACAGCCCTGCTGACACTGATTGCAGCCCACGGATATCCGTGTTAGACTTCTGACCTCTGGCACTATAAGATAATAAATTCATGTAGCTTTCAGACACTGAGTATGTGGTAATTTGTTACAGGAGCTATAGAAAGTAATACAATGGGTAATGGGAACAGAGTGACTTAGGATGTTTTTGTTTGTTTGTTTGTTTTTTTCACTTTGATTTCTTTTCTAAGAGACCCACTTATGTATTTTGCAGTAGCCTTTTTACCAGTGATTCACTTGACAGCAAGAGAATGTTTTACAGCATGAATTGTCTACTAAACAACCTAATCAAAATATTATTAAACAATTACACTGCAGTAGGCTGTTTAATGAAGTGTTTTCAGTGTGGCTTGAACACTAATAGCAACAGTGTTAAGCAGCTTTGTGCTCTGTGTATCAAAGAGCTTGTAATAATGTGAGTCGACTGAGAGCCAAATAAATCTTGAAGTACTTTTGACAGACAATATACTTGTGCTAGTCTAAATCTTGTCAGGTATGGTTATTGCACATGAAAATGGGAAAACACAAGGCTATCAAGAGTTTCCACATACTGTATATCATGTAAACTCCCTGTTTATAGTACTTTCCAAGCTTCCTCCCATCAGATGACATGTCTATTAGCTTGATCTGAATTTGAATGTGAGTATAAATTTAAAAGAACATAATCTAAAGTTAAGCCAACTACTCTTGAACTATTCCCTGCATCAGTGCCTAATTTAGAAGTGATGATGTCCATAGTGGATTGAAGAAACCTTTTAGAATTGATGAACTAGTATAACATGACTGATAGGTAAATTTAAATAAGATGAATGTACTTATACCTGAAGGTGCAGTTACACAGTGCTTCATTTTTTAATGGAAAATTTCCATCTAGCTAATTTTATTTTCTTCCTTCTGTGTTCCTTTGTTCATAAAAGTGTCCCCGTTAGAAAACTTATTATTGTGTTTGTAAACTTTGACTTTTTATTCAAATGGTTTTGTGTTATGTACAAAAAATAACTAAATAAATCTGTATTTAAGGCCTAAAAAATCTCCAGTAAAGTTGTAATTCATAAACTTAATTGTAATTTCTATATGTAATAATTTTATCAACTACAATTT